>NW_026894677.1:0-95088 GCF_032452875.1 Bos javanicus | reverse complement strand
AAGCCTAGATGAGGTCTATTGGCCCTGCAGTCACTCGAGAGCAATCCCCAGCTTTCCTTCGCAACTCGAATGGAAGATTGGACTTCCCTGGGCCAACACAGAGAGGCATCCTGGATTCCCCGTCGTAACTCGAGAATCCCGCTGCAACTCGAGAAAAACCACGTGGCTCCCCCGTCATCGCAAGATGAAGCCCTTTCCCGCTACAGCGTCTCAGGAGAAGTCCCACGTTAGGAATTGGAGGTCGAAACGGCACTTGGCACCCTTGATGCGACCCACAAAGTTCCCGAAATCCCGGTCTCCCTCGAGAGGAACACTGAGGTTTTCCCGCACCACTTCCTCTGAGCCCTTTCTCCCCTCCTGATCTGGACAGGAGGGTCGACTCCCCTGCTTTGTCTGGAAGGGGTTCCCGCCTTCCGGTCGCACCTCAGGATGAGGCCGTCTCACGAAGACATTCCAGACGTGGCCTCGTGGGTGGTTCCACATTCCGTAGGACCCCGATTTCCCGGTCCCCTAGGGATAAGAACCCGATGCCCGGACACCTCTCCGAACTCCACCCTGTGAATGAAGTCAACACGAAGGGGCAGTGACTCGCCCGTGCATCACGGAAAAACCCCAGGTTCCAAATACAGCTCGACAAGCGGCCTCTCTCCCCGGGACATCTCGAGAGGTAAGCGGAGTTCCATGCCTCAACCCAAGACGAGGCCTGACTCTCCTGTCCCCAGTCTGCAGGGACCCTGCGATCGGAGTCTGAAATCAGAGGACCCCTGCGGTTCCTGCCTCAACTGGAGATGAGGCCCTCTTCCAATGCACCAAACCCAGTGGAGTCCCGAGAGGCCCCTCCCACCTCCAGCCCTGGCTTCTCAGAGCCACCATGAGAAGCCCCTGAGGTCACCTGCACAAGTCGAGGGAACCCAGGGTTTCCTGCCTCAACCCGAAAGACCTCGAGAGACCTTCTTCAACACGTCTCGAGGCCAGATTCCCTACCATGGCTCGGGAGCAATGACGCGCTCCCCTCGCCACTCGCATGGAGACCCGACTTCCCTGGCGCCCCACGAGAGGCTCACTGACCTCGCCGTCGTACCTCGTGAGAAACCGCACACTGGGGCCGCCGCTCGAGAACAACCCCGAGACTCCCCGTCATCGAGAGATGAGGGCCTTCGTCTCCTGCATGGCCTAGAGACCAATCTCGCGACCTCTCTCCAAACGCCTCAGGAGGCTTGACTCCCTTGAGTCCACCCAGTGAGCTCCAAGAGATACCCGTCGCGATTCGAGAGCAGAGCGGGCTTCTTTGCTTCCACTCGAGATGAATGCCTGTCTCCCCGGGTGCGTCTGGAATGCAACCCCGAGATCCCTGTCGCCCCTGGAGAGGAACATTGGCTTCTGGACACAAGCCTAGATGAGGTCTATTGGCCCTGCAGTCACGCGAGAGCAATCCCCAGCTTTCCTTCGCAACTCGAATGGAAGATTGGACTTGCCTGGGCCAACACAAGAGGCAGCCTGAATTCCCCGTCGTAACTCGAGAATCCCGCCAACTCGAGAAAAACCACGTGGCTCCCCCGTCATCGCAAGATGAAGCCCTTTCCCGCTACAGCGTCTCAGGAGAAATCCCACGTTAGGAATTGGAGGTCGAAAGGGCACTTGGCACCCTTGATGCGACCCACAAAGTTCCCCAAAATCCCGGTCTCCCTCGAGAGGAACACTGAGGATTTCCGGCACCCCCTCCTCTCAGCCCTTTCTCCCCTCCTGATCTGGACAGGAGGGTCGACTCCCCTGCTTTGTCTGGAAGGGGTTCCCGACCTTCCGGTCGCACCTCAGGATGAGGCCGGTCTCACGACGACATTCCAGACGTGGCCTCGTGGGTGGTTCCACATTCCGTAGGACCCCGATTTCCCGGTCCCCTCTTGAGAAGAACCCGATGCCCGGACACCTCTCCGAACTCCACCCTGTGAATGAAGTCAACACGAAGGGGCAGTGACTTTCCGTGCATCGTTCGGAAAAACCCCAGGTTCCAAATACAGCTCGACAAGCGGCCTCTCCCCGGGGACACCTCGAGAGGCAAGCGGAGTTCCATGCCTCAACCCAAGACGAGGCCTGACTCTCCTGTCCCCAGTCTGCAGGGACCCTGGGATCGGAGTCTGAAATCAGAGGTACCCTGCGGTTCCTGCCTCAACTGGAGATGAGGCCCTCTTCCAATGCACCAAGCCCAGTGGAGTCCCGAGAGGCCCCTCCCACCTCCAGTTTCCCTGGCTTCTCAGAGCCACCATGAGAAGCCCCCTGAGGTCACCTGCACAAGTCGAGGGAACCCAGGGTTTCCTGCCTCAACCCGAGAAAGACCTCGAGAGACCTTCTTCAACACGTCTCGAGGCCAGATTCCCTACTGCCGTGAGCTGGCATATTGCATTGAGTGCATATTGCATATTGCATATTGGATGCAGCACTTTCCACAGCATCATCATTCAGGATCTCTGAATAGCTCCACTGGAATTCTATCACTGCTGGAGCCAGTGAGGAACTCCGCCCAGACAAGGTCATGAGGAGAGGAGGCTCGGCATCTCAAAGGCGGGATCGAGCCAGGAGTCCCCTGGAGATTCTCAGATCCCCAAAGCCAGAGTCACCTACTTTCTGCTTTGCTTCACCTAAACCTCTGACTTTACGGGGCGCTCTCCCCCCACCTCTCTCTGTTGGCTTCAGTTCAGTTAATAATTCCTGGGTGACAGTGTTTAACCCTACACTCCTTTGGAAATCCTCTAGCCTGCCTGAATAGGTTTTTCCTGGCCACATGTGATTGTTCAGAGCCTCCCAACTGTGAGAAGCAGGAGATGTTCTAAACTGTCTAAACACAGATTCTTTTGAGTAGTTACAAGATTGATTAGAAATTGTATTGAATGGGGTTTTCACTTGTTGGGCCATTGTTTGCTGCTAAGTTTCCATATCCCTTACCTGCTGTGTCCCTGGAGTGTATTGATTAACCTAATTGGTGTAAGTAGTAGCTTTAATGTTGTAACCTGGGACCCTTGAGTTAATTCTTTTTCTTGTTATAGCCCACCACACCTTTGCTCTGTAGGAATGCTTTATCTAATGCTTTTGGAGGGTGGCTCCTGACCAACCACCTTTAGAGAAAAAAGTTTTCTGAAGAAAAGGTCTTAAAATGTTAACAGGCCTCCGGGCCAGAAGATGATGCAAATCACCTAAGATTTGCATATGATAAGTTTGCAGGAAGAAAGCTGGTTTGCTGCAAGACTCTACCCCTTCCCCATTATCCTCTATGCATAACTCGGTATAAAAACTACTTTGAAAAATAAGAGTGCGGGCCTTGTTCACGAAACGGTCTCACCATGTCGTTCTTTCTCTTACCTTCTGGCTGAATTATTCAGCCTCTTTCACCACTGAATTTCCTCACTGAGCTATCCTCATTCTATTACTCTTTATATCCTTAATTAACATTTGATTAAGCAGTGGTTTCCTGATCTTCTACCCGTCTCTCCTTCGAATACCTGGATCAGCCGGGGCTGGTCCCAGCACCCTACCATGGCTCGAGAGCAATGACGCGCTCGCCCTCGCCACTCGCATGGAGACCCGACTTCCCTGGCGCCCCACGAGAGGCTCACTGACCTCGCCGTCGTACCTCGTGAGAAACCGCACACTGGGGCCGCCGCTCGAGAACAACCCCGAGACTCCCCCGTCATCGCGAGATGAGGGCCTTCGTCTCCTGCCTGGCCTAGAGACCAATCTCGCGACCTCTCTCCAAACGCCTCAGGAGGCTTGACTCCCTTGAGTCCACCCAGTGAGCTCCAAGAGATACCCGTCGCGACTCGAGAGCAGAGCGGGGTTCTTTGCTTCCACTCGAGATGAATGCCTGTCTCCCCGGGTGCGTCTGGAATGCAACCCCGAGATCCCTGTCGCCCCTGGAGAGGAACACTGGCTTCTGGACACAAGCCTAGATGAGGTCTATTGGCCCTGCAGTCACTCGAGAGCAATCCCCAGCTTTCCTTCGCAACTCGAATGGAAGATTGGACTTCCTGGGCCACACAAGGCATCCTGAATTCCCGTCGTAACTCGAGAATCCCGCTACACCTCGAGAAAAACCACGTGGTTCCCCCGTCATCGCAAGATGAAGCCCTTTCCCGCTACAGCGCCTCAGGAGAAGTCCCACGTTAGGAATTGGAGGTCGAAAGGGCACTTGGCACCCTTGATGCGACCCACAAAGTTCCCCGACATCCCGGTCTCCCTCGAGAGGAACACTGAGGTTTTCGGCACCACTCCTCTGAGCCCTTCTACCCTCCTGATCTGGACAGGAGGGTCGACTCCCCTGCTTTGTCTGGAAGGGGTTCCCGACCTTCCGGTCGCACCTCAGGATGAGGCCGGTCTCACGAAGACATTCCAGACGTGGCCTCGTGGGTGGTTCCACATTCCGTAGGACCCCGATTTCCCGGACCCCTCTTGATAAGAACCCGATGCCCGGACACCTCTCCGAACTCCACCCTGTGAATGAAGTCAACACGAAGGGGCAGTGACCCGCCCGTACATCGTCGGAAAAGACCCCGAGGTTCCAAATACAGCTCGACAAGTGGCCTCTCTCCCCGGGGACACCGCGAGAGGCAAGCGGAGTTCCATGCCTCAACCCAAGACGAGGCCTGACTCTCCTGTCCCCAGTCTGCAGGGACCCTGCGATCGGAGTCTGAAATCAGAGGAAGCCTGAGGTTCCTGCCTCAACTGGAGATGAGCCCCTCTTCCAATGCACCAAACCCAGTGGAGTCCCGAGAGGCCCCTCCCACCTCCAGTTTCCCTGGCTTCTCAGAGCCACCGTGAGAAGCCCCCTGAGGTCACCTGCACAAGTCGAGGGACCCCAGGGTTTCCTGCCTCAACCCGAGAAAGACCTCGAGAGACCTTCTTCAACACGTCTCGAGGCCAGATTCCCCTACCATGGCTCGGAGAGTAATGACGCGCTCCCCTCGCCACTCGCATGGAGACCCGACTTCCCTGGCGCCCCACGAGAGGCTCACTGACCTCGCCGTCGTACCTCGTGAGAAACCGCACACTGGGGCCGCCGCTCGAGAACAACCCCGAGACTCCCCCGTCATTGAGAGATGAGGGCCTTCGTCTCCTGCATGGCCTAGAGACCAATCTCGCGACCTCTCTCCAAACGCCTCAGGAGGCTTGACTCCCTTGAGTCCACCCAGTGAGCTCCAAGAGATACCCGTCGCGATTCGAGAGCAGAGCGGGGTTCTTTGCTTCCACTCGAGATGAATGCCTGTCTCCCCGGGTGCGTCTGGAATGCAACCCCGAGATCCCTGTCGCCCCTGGAGAGGAACATTGGCTTCTGGACACAAGCCTAGATGAGGTCTATTGGCCCTGCAGTCACTCGAGAGCAATCCCCAGCTTTCCTTCGCAACTCGAATGGAAGATTGGACTTGCCTGGGCCAACACAAGAGGCATCCTGAATTCCCCGTCGTAACTCGAGAATCCCGTAACTCGAGAAAAACCACGTGGCTCCCCCGTCATCGCAAGATGAAGCCCTTTCCCGCTACAGCGCCTCAGGAGAAGTCCCACGTTATTGGAGGTCGAGGGCACTTGGCACCCTTGATGCGACCCACAAAGTTCCCCGACATCCCGGTCTCCCTCGAGAGGAACACTGAGGTTTTCCGGCACCACTTCCTCTGAGCCCCTTCTCCCCTCCTGATCTGGACAGGAGGGTCGACTCCCCTGCTTTGTCTGGAAGGGGTTCCCGACCTTCCGGTCGCACCTCAGGATGAGGCCGGTCTCACGAAGACATTCCAGACGTGGCCTCGTGGGTGGTTCCACATTCCGTAGGACCCCGATTTCCCGGTCCCCTCTTGATAAGAACCCGATGCCCGGACACCTCTCCGAACTCCACCCTGTGAATGAAGTCAACACGAAGGGGCAGTTTCGCCGTGCATCGTCGGAAAAACCCCAGGTTCCAAATACAGCTCGACAAGTGGCCTCTCTCCCCGGGGACATCTCGAGAGGCAAGCGGAGTTCCATGCCTCAACCCAAGACGAGGCCTGACTCTCCTGTCCCCAGTCTGCAGGGACCCTGCGATCGAAGTCTGAAATCAGAGGAACCCTGAGGTTCCTGCCTCAACTGGAGATGAGGCCCTCTTCCAATGCACCAAACCCAGTGGAGTCCCGAGAGGCCCCTCCCACCTCCAGTTTCCCTGGCTTCTCAGAGCCACCATGAGAAGCCCCCTGAGGTCACCTGCACAAGTCGAGGGAACCCAGGGTTTCCTGCCTCAACCCGAGAAAGACCTCGAGAGACCTTCTTCAACACGTCTCGAGGCCAGATTCCCCTACCATGGCTCGGGAGTGACGCGCTCCCCCTCGCCACTCGCATGGAGACCCGACTTCCCTGGCGCCCCACGAGAGGCTCACTGACCTCGCCGTCGTACCTCGTGAGAAACCGCACACTGGGGCCGCCGCTCGAGAACAACCCCGAGATTCCCCCGTCATCGAGAGATGAGGGCCTTCGTCTCCTGCATGGCCTAGAGACCAATCTCGCGACCTCTCTCCAGACGCCTCAGGAGGCTTGACTCCCTTGAGTCCACCCAGTGAGCTCCAAGAGATACCCGTCGCGACTCGAGAGCAGAGCGGGGTTCTTTGCTTCCACTCGAGATGAATGCCTGTCTCCCCGGGTGCGTCTGGAATGCAACCCCGAGATCCCTGTCGCCCCTGGAGAGGAACATTGGCTTCTGGACACAAGCCTAGATGAGGTCTATTGGCCCTGCAGTCACTCGAGAGCAATCCCCAGCTTTCCTTCGCAACTCGAATGGAAGATTGGACTTGCCTGGGCCAACACAAGAGGCATCCTGAATTCCCCGTCGTAACTCGAGAATCCCGCCGCAACTCGAGAAAAACCACGTGGCTCCCCCGTCATCTCAAGATGAAGCCCTTTCCCGCTACAGCGTCTCAGGAGAAGTCCCAAGTTAGGAATTGGAGGTCGAAAGGGCACTTGGCACCCTTGATGCGACCCACAAAGTTCCCCAAATCCCGGTCTCCCTCGAGAGGAACACCGAGGTTTTCCCGCACCACTTCCTCTGAGCCCTTTCTCCCCTCCTGATCTGGACAGGAGGGTCGACTCCCCTGCTTTGTCTGGAAGGGGTTCCCGACCTTCCGGTCGCACCTCAGGATGAGGCCGGTCTCACGAAGACATTCCAGACGTGGCCTCGTGGGTGGTTCCACATTCCGAAGGACCCCGATTTCCCGGTCCCCTCTTGATAAGAACCCGATGCCCGGACACCTCTCCGAACTCCACCCTGTGAATGAAGTCAACACGAAGGGGCAGTTCGCCCGTGCATCGTCGGAAAAACCCCAGGTTCCAAATACAGCTCGACAAGTGGCCTCTCTCCCCGGGAACACCTCGAGAGGCAAGCGGAGTTCCATGCCTCAACCCAAGACGAGGCCTGACTCTCCTGTCCCAAGTCTGCAGGGACCCTGCGATCGGAGTCTGAAATCAGAGGAACCCTGGGTTTCCTGCCTCAACTGGAGATGAGGCCCTCTTCCAATGCACCAAACCCAGTGGAGTGCCGAGAGGCCCCTCCCACCTCCAGTTTCCCTGACTTCTCAGAGCCACCATGAGAAGCCCCTGAGGTCACCTGCACAAGTCGAGGGACCCCAGGGTGTCCTGCCTCAACCCGAGAAAGACCTCGAGAGACCTTCTTCAACACGTCTCGAGGCCAGATTCCCTACTGCCGTGGGCATATTGCATATTGATGCATTGCATTGCATGAGTGCAGCACTTTCCACAGCATCATCATTCAGGATCTGGAATAGCTCCACTGGAATTCTATCACTGCTGGGAGCCAGTGAGGAACTCCGCCCATGACAAAGGTCATGAGGAAGGAGGCTCGGCATACGCAAAGGCGGGATCGACTTCAGGAGTCCCCCTGGAAATTCTCAAGCATATACCCCCAAAACCAGAGTCTGCCTACTTTCTGCTTGTGCTTTCACCTAAACCTCTGACTTTACGGGGCTCTCCTCCCCCTCTCTCTGGAAAAAGGAGTTAGCTTACAGTTCCAGTTAATAATTCCTGGGTGTGACAGTGTTTAACCTACACACTCCTTTGGAAATCCTCTAGCCTGCCTGAATAGGTTTTTCTGGCCACATGTGATTGTTCAGAGCCTCCCAACTGTGAGAGGCAGGAGATGTTCTAAACTGTCTAAACACAGATTCTTTTGAGTAGTTACAAGATTGATTAGAAATTGTATTGGTGAATGGTTTTTCACTTGTTGGGCCATTGTTTGCTGCTAAGTTTCCATATCCCTTACCTGCTGTGTCCCTGGCAGTGTATTGATTAATATAATTGGTGTAAGTAGTAGCTTTAATGTTTGTAACCTGGGACCCTTGAGTTAATTCTTTTTCTTGTTATAGCCCACCACACCTTTGCTCTGTAGGAATGCAACTTTATCTAATGCTTTTTGGAGGGTGGCTCCTGACCAACCACCTTTAGAGAAAGTTTTCTGAAGAAAAGGTCTTAAAATGTTAACAGGCCTCCGGGCCAGAAGATGATGCAAATCACCTAAGATTTGCATATGATAAGTTTGCAGGAAGAAAGCCTGGTTTGCTGCAAGACTCTACCCCTTCCCCATTATCCTCTATGCATAACTTAAGGTATAAAAACTACTTTGAAAAATAAAGTGCGGGCCTTGTTCACCGAAACTTGGTCTCACCATGTCGTTCTTTCTCTTACCTTCTGGCTGAATTATTCAGCCTCTTTTCCACTGAATTTCCTCACTGAGCTATCCTCATTCTATTACTCTTTATATCCTTAATTAACATTTAATTAAGCAGTGGTTTCCTGATCTTCGCCTACGCCGTCTCCTTCGAGATACCTGGATCAGCCGGGGCTGGTCCCGGCACTACCATGGCTCGGGAGCAATGACGCGCTCGCCCTCGCCACTCGCATGGAGACCCGACTTCCCTGGCGCCCCACGAGAGGCTCACTGACCTCGCCGTCGTACCTCGTGAGAAACCGCACACTGGGGCCGCCGCTCGAGAACAACCCCGAGACTCCCCCGTCATCGAGAGATGAGGGCCTTCGTCTCCTGCATGGCCTAGAGACCAATCTCGCGACCTCTCTCCAAACGCCTCAGGAGGCTTGACTCCCTTGAGTCCACCCAGTGAGCTCCAAGAGATACCCGTCGCGACTCGAGAGCAGAGCGGGGTTCTTTGCTTCCACTCGAGATGAATGCCTGTCTCCCCGGGTGCGTCTGGAATGCAACCCCGAGATCCCTGTCGCCCCTGGAGAGGAACATTGGCTTCTGGACACAAGCCTAGATGAGGTCTATTGGCCCTGCAGTCACTCGAGAGCAATCCCCAGCTTTCCTTCGCAACTCGAATGGAAGATTGGACTTGCCTGGGCCAACACAAGAGGCATCCTGAATTCCCCGTCGTAACTCGAGAATCCCGCTAACTCGAGAAAAACCACGTGGCTCCCCCGTCATCGCAAGATGAAGCCCTTTCCGCTACAGCGTCTCAGGAGAAGTCCCACGTTAGGAATTGGAGGTCGAAAGGGCACTTGGCACCCTTGATGCGACCCACAAAGTTCCCCGACATCCCGGTCTCCCTCGAGAGGAACACTGAGGTTTTCCGGCACCCCTCCTCTGAGCCCTTCTACCCTCCTGATCTGGACAGGAGGGTCGACTCCCCTGCTTTGTCTGGAAGGGGTTCCCGACCTTCCGGTCGCACCTCAGGATGAGGCCGGTCTCACGAAGACATTCCAGACGTGGCCTCGTGGGTGGTTCCACATTCCGTAGGACCCCGATTTCCCGGTCCCCTCTTGATAAGAACCCGATGCCCGGACACCTCTCCGAACTCCACCCTGTGAATGAAGTCAACACGAAGGGGCAGTGACTCGCCCGTGCATCGTCGGAAAAACCCCAGGTTCCAAATACAGCTCGACAAGTGGCCTCTCTCCCCGGGAACATCTCGAGAGGCAAGCGGAGTTCCATGCCTCAACCCAAGACGAGGCCT
Organism: Bos javanicus; assembly: GCF_032452875.1. Classification (NCBI taxonomy): domain Eukaryota; kingdom Metazoa; phylum Chordata; class Mammalia; order Artiodactyla; family Bovidae; genus Bos; species Bos javanicus. Next base: position 85,102 of record NW_026894677.1, on the reverse strand, counting down.
GACTCTCCTGTCCCCAGTCTGCAGGGACCCTGCGATCGGAGTCTGAAATCAGAGGTACCCTGCGGTTCCTGCCTCAACTGGAGATGAGGCCCTCTTCCAATGCACCAAACCCAGTGGAGTCCCGAGAGGCCCCTCCCACCTCCAGTTTCCCTGGCTTCTCAGAGCCACCATGAGAAGCCCCCTGAGGTCACCTGCACAAGTCGAGGGACCCCAGGGTTTCCTGCCTCAACCCGAGAAAGACCTCGAGAGACCTTCTTCAACACGTCTCGAGGCCAGATTCCCCTACTGCCGTGAGCCGGCATATTGCATATTGAGTGCATATTGCATATTGCATATTGAGTGCAGCACTTTCCACAGCATCATCATTCAGGATCTGGAATAGCTCCACTGGAATTCTATCACTGCTGGGAGCCAGTGAGGAACTCCGCCCATGACAAAGGTCATGAGGAAGGAGGCTCGGCATACGCAAAGGCGGGATCGAGCTTCAGAGTCCCCTGGAAATTCTCGAGCATATACCCCCAAAACCAGAGTCTGCCTACTTTCTGCTTGTGCTTTCACCTAAACCTCTGACTTTACGGGGGCTCCCCCACTACCCTCTCTGAAAAAAGAGTTAGCTTACAGTTCCAGTTAAAAATTCCTGGGTGTGACAGTGTTTAACCTACAAACTCCTTTGGAAATCCTCTAGCCTGCCTGAATAGGTTTTCTGGCCACATGTGATTGTTCAGAGCCTCCCAACTGTGAGAGGCAGGAGATGTTCTAAACTGTCTAAACACAGATTCTTTTGAGTAGTTACAAGATTGATTAGAAATTGTATTGGTGAATGGTTTTTCACTTGTTGGGCCATTGTTTGCTGCTAAGTTTCCATATCCCTTACCTGCTGTGTCCCTGGCAGTGTATTGATTAATATAATTGGTGTAAGTAGTAGCTTTAATGTTTGTAACCTGGGACCCTTGAGTTAATTCTTTTCTTGTTATAGCCCACCACACCTTTGCTCTGTAGGAATGCAACTTTATCTAATGCTTTTTTGGAGGGTGGCTCCTGACCAACCACCTTTAGAGAAAAATAAGTTTTCTGAAGAAAAGGTCTTAAAATGTTAACAGGCCTCCGGGCCAGAAGATGATGCAAATCACCTAAGATTTGCATATGATAAGTTTGCAGGAAGAAAGCCTGGTTTGCTGCAAGACTCTACCCCTTCCCCCATTATCCTCTATGCATAACTTAAGGTATAAAAACTACTTTGAAAAATAAAGTGCGGGCCTTGTTCACCGAAACTTGGTCTCACCATGTCGTTCTTTCTCTTACCTTCTGGCTGAATTATTCAGCCTCTTTTCGCCACTGAATTTCCTCACTGAGCTATCCTCATTCTATTACTCTTTAGATCCTTAATTAACATTTAATTAAGCAGTGGTTTCCTGATCTTCGCCTACGCCGTCTCTCCTTCGAATACCCTGGATCAGCCGGGGCTGGTCCCCCTACCATGGCTCGAGAGCAATGACGCGCTCGCCCTCGCCACTCGCATGGAGACCCGACTTCCCTGGCGCCCCACGAGAGGCTCACTGACCTCGCCGTCGTACCTCGTGAGAAACCGCACACTGGGGCCGCCGCTCGAGAACAACCCCGAGACTCCCCCGTCATCGCGAGATGAGGGCATCGTCTCCTGCATGGCCTAGAGACCAATCTCGCCACCTCTCTCCAAACGCCTCAGGAGGCTTGACTCCCTTTAGTCCACCCAGTGAGCTCCAAGAGATACCCGTCGCGACTCGAGAGCAGAGCGGGGTTCTTTGCTTCCACTCGAGATGAATGCCTGTCTCCCCGGGTGCGTCTGGAATGCAACCCCGAGATCCCTGTCGCCCCTGGAGAGGAACATTGACTTCTGGACACAAGTCTAGATGAGGTCTCTTTGCCCTGCAGTCACTCGAGCGCAATCCCAAGCTTTCCTTCGCAACTCGAATGGAACATTGGACTTCCCTGGGCCAACACAAGAGGCATCCTGAATTCCCCGTCGTAACTCGAGAATCCCGCTAACTCGAGAAAAACCACGTGGCTCCCCCGTCATCGCAAGATGAAGCCCTTCCCGCTACAGCGTCTCAGGAGAAGTCCCACGTTAGGAATTGGAGGTCGAAAGGGCACTTGGCACCCTTGATGCGACCCACAAAGTTCCCCGAAATCCCGGTCTCCCTCGAGAGGAACACTGAGGTTTTCCGGCACCACTTCCTCTGAGCCCTTCTACCCTCCTGATCTGGACAGGAGGGTCGACTCCCCTGCTTTGTCTGGAAGGGGTTCCCGACCTTCCGGTCGCACCTCAGGATGAGGCCGGTCTCACGAAGACATTCCAGACGTGGCCTCGTGGGTGGTTCCACATTCCGTAGGACCCCGATTTCCCGGTCCCCTCTTGATAAGAACCCGATGCCCGGACACCTCTCCGAACTCCACCCTGTGAATGAAGTCAACACGAAGGGGCAGTGACTCGCCCGTGCATCGTCGGGAAAAACCCCAGGTTCCAAATACAGCTCGACAAGTGGCCTCTCTCCCCGGGAACACCTCGAGAGGCAAGCGGAGTTCCATGCCTCAACCCAAGACGAGGCCTGACTCTCCTGTCCCCAGTCTGCAGGGACCCTGCGATCGGAGTCTGAAATCAGAGGAACCCTGAGGTTCCTGCCTCAACTGGAGATGAGGCCCTCTTCCAATGCACCAAACCCAGTGGAGTCCCGAGAGGCCCCTCCCACCTCCAGTTTCCCTGGCTTCTCAGAGCCACCATGAGAAGCCCCCTGAGGTCACCTGCACAAGTCGAGGGACCCAGGGTTTCCTGCCTCAACCCGAGAAAGACCTCGAGAGACCTTCTTCAACACGTCTCGAGGCCAGATTCCCCTACCATGGCTCGAGAGCAATGACGCGCTCCCCCTCGCCACTCGCATGGAGACCCGACTTCCTTGCCGCCCCACGAGAGGCTCACTGACCTCGCCGTCGTACCTCGTGAGAAACCGCACACTGGGGCCGCCGCTCGAGAACAACCCCGAGACTCCCCCGTCATCGAGAGATGAGGGCCTTCGTCTCCTGCATGGCCTAGAGACCAATCTCGCGACCTCTCTCCAAACGCCTCAGGAGGCTTGACTCCCTTGAGTCCACCCAGTGAGCTCCAAGAGATACCCGTCGCGACTCGAGAGCAGAGCGGGGTTCTTTGCTTCCACTCGAGATGAATGCCTGTCTCCCCGGGTGCGTCTGGAATGCAACCCCGAGATCCCTGTCGCCCCTGGAGAGGAACATTGGCTTCTGGACACAAGCCTAGATGAGGTCTATTGGCCCTGCAGTCACTCGAGAGCAATCCCCAGCTTTCCTTCGCAACTCGAATGGAAGATTGGACTTGCCTGGGCCAACACAAGAGGCATCCTGAATTCCCCGTCGTAACTCAAGAATCCCGCCGCAACTCGAGGAAAACCACGTGGCTCCCCCGTCGTCGCAAGATGAAGCCCTTTCCCGCTACAGCGTCTCAGGAGAAGTCCCACGTTAGGAATTGGAGGTCGAAACGGCACTTGGCACCCTTGATGCGACCCACAAAGTTCCCCGACATCCCGGTCTCCCTCGAGAGGAACACTGAGGTTTTCCGGCACCACTTCCTCTGAGCCCTTCTACCCTCCTGATCTGGACAGGAGGGTCGACTCCCCTGCTTTGTCTGGAAGGGGTTCCCGACCTTCCGGTCGCACCTCAGGATGAGGCCGGTCTCACGAAGACATTCCAGACGTGGCCTCGTGGGTGGTTCCACATTCCGTAGGACCCCGATTTCCCGGTCCCCTCTTGATAAGAACCCGATGCCCGGACACCTCTCCGAACTCCACCCTGTGAATGAAGTCAACACGAAGGGGCAGTGACTCGCCAGTGCATCGTCCGGAAAAAAACCCCCAGGTTCCAAATACAGCTCGACAAGTGGCCTCTCTCCCCGGGGACACCTCGAGAGGCAAGCGGAGTTCCATGCCTCAACCCAAGACGAGGCCTGACTCTCCTGTCCCCAGTCTGCAGGGACCCTGCGATCGGAGTCTGAAATCAGAGGAACCCTGAGGTTCCTGCCTCACCTGGAGATGAGCCCCTCTTCCAATGCACCAAACCCCGTGGTGTCCCGAGAGGCCCCTCCCACCTCCAGTTTCCCTGACTTCTCAGAGCCACCATGAGAAGCCCGCTGAGGTCACCTGCACAAGTCGAGGGAAGCCAGGGTTTCCTGCCTCAATCCGAGAACGACCTCGAAAAAACAGGAACAAAACGAAAATTTAAATGTGATATAAGCTTTTAGATGAACTATTAACACTAATTACACTCGAAAATATCTGCCTATGAGAGTCTTGATTGAAGGGAGAGGAGAAGGGGACGACAGAGGATAAGATGGTTGGATGGCATCAGTGATTCGATGGACATGAGTTTGAGCAAGCCCCTGGAGTTGGTGATGGACACGGAAGCCCAGCGTCCTGCAGGCCACGGGGTCCCAAAGAGTCAGACACGACTGAGCCACTGAACTGAACAGAACATACAATCGTTTCTCCAGGTGTTTTGGTTACCCGAGTTTCTATCCTGTGCTAAACTAAGTGACGACCGTGTACTAAAGAGCTGGGTCATTTCCAAATAAATTCAAGTTCTGAAACATTCACGCCTTGAAAGGACCTCCCTTTTACACAGAAACAAAAGAGATTTTTGAATATCCAATAATAGTGTCTGGCACCATCCTGACATGTGAAACGTAAGAAAGCAATTTTTTTTGTTTGGTTTGGTTCTGATCTTGGGGGTGTGTGTGTGTGGGTGTGTGTGCGTGCGTGCGTGCGTGCGGGGGAGGGGAGGGGCGCTACTATCACTGATAGGTATGTTCACCAATCTGTCGAATGCCAATATAAAAGTCAGTTCTTGGTTGCTGAAGGGAAATGTATGACTTGGTATTAAAAGAAGGTATGTGGCATGAAATCGCATTTTCTGAAGGAAAACGACGTCGTTCTTTCTTCCAGGTGGCAGTTTCAGGATGGGAGAAGCAAAGGAATGGGTACAGAATGGGATAAGGAGGTTGTAGGGAAAGTGGACCCCCAGAAAAGAGTGTTGTGCCTAGCACAAGGTTTCTTGAGAGGTTGAACTGCCTTTGCTAATGGATTTTAAGTTTCTTTACCTCTTCCGTGATCTCTTCTAGGTTGACCTAGAACAGAAATCTTTTGTGAGCTTTGGCTAAGTGGAGAAGTATGGCTTCACGGTGACTTGTGTGATCCTACCTGACTGTTCTAAACCCTTTTGATATCTATGCACTGCTGCTGCTGCTGCTGCTGCTGCTGCTGCTGCGAAGTCGTTTCAGTCGTGTCCGAGTCTGTGTGACCCCATGGACGGCAGCCCACCAGGCCCCGCAGTCCCTGGGGTTCTCTAGGCAAGAACACTGGAGTGGGTTGCCATGTCCTCCTCCAATGCATGAAAGTGAAATGTGAAAGTGAAGTCGCTCAGTCGTGCCCGACTCTGAGCGGCCCCATGGACTGCAGCCTACCAGGCTCTTCCGTCCATGAGATTTTCCAGGCAAGAGTACTGGAGTGGGGTGCCATTGCCTTCTCCCATATCTATTCACAAGCCTGCCTAAATCATTGACTTCTAGCCACCTTTGGGATGCCAATGACCACCCAGCCTTACCAGGCCGCAGAGGAGAGAAAACACTTACCACAGGAGGTCCGGGTAAGGAACAAGGAACTAACAAGCTCCCACCAACCAGGATTCTGCAGAGGTCAACAAGAGGTCAGCAAGAGATGGGAGACTGCAGTCCAGAGGTCCTAGCAACTTCCAGCGAGCAGCAAAGACCCAGCATAGTCAAAACGAATTCAATGTTACCAAAAACAAATAAATAAACGGACAGAAGTTCTTGGAACACATGACTGAGGTTAGGGGTGAGGCAGTACATGTATGTGCCAGGACACTCTTAAAGTATACTCTTAACATAGATGAGGAGAACAAGGTAGGAGGAAAACTTACTGTTTGGTTCAGGTCGCTTCGGAGCCTTTTGGGGGAACCGACCTGAAGCCAGAGTCTAGCGGAAATACACAGGCTTTGAACATCGCTGAAGACCAACATTTCCTAAGGAAAAAACGCATTGCTTAGCTCAAGGTTTGTCTGGGAAATTCTTACACATCAGGAGATGGCTCCGAGGTGGATTTCTACAAAGAACATCCATGCAAAGGACAAGCCTGCACAGCTCTGTGCACATCTGCCCCCTCCCCCCCTCACAGCCAGCAGCATTTCCAAGTGACCTCCTAAGGCCTTCGCCAAACTACAGGGGCACCTCTGGGCTTCCTGTTTCCCTCATTTTTCGGAATCTTTTCTAAAAAAAGAAAAACAAAAAACAAGTTAAAAAAAAAACAAAGCCCCGCACATTTCTTCGTAGAATGCCACAGTGGAAGGAAAACAGGCCTTCAATATTAAGACCTAAATTTGCAAAACACTTGGAGCTTGGTTTTTTGTTTTGTTTTGTTTTGTTTGAATCAAACCACCACATCATTTAAAATTTTTACACGTTCTAATGATTCGGTTCCAAAACACCAAACTTGTACTGCACACGGTCCCCATGGAAAGGCCCCCTCAGCAGGACAGCCACAGATGCTGCCATGAAAGGGCAGCAGGGTGCCCTCCTCCCTTGTTTTCTGCCTGGGCGGCCACCGGGTTTTGAAACCCATGCACCCTACTAAGTTTCTAGGGTGCAATTCGTGGACCCTTCCCTTTCCCATCCCAGCAGGTGGTCAAGGGCCCGCTGGCCTCCAAAGTGCCAGAAGCAGGGCTGGGCCAGCCGGCCAGAGTTCAGGGTTCTGGCCCTTGGACTTGCAGCGGACACTAGGCTGCTTGGGAAAACCGCGCGGCTCTGACCTTTCAGCAAAGGGGTGGAGCGGTCAAGGCCTTGAGCCCAAAGGCGAGGCCTTTCTGCGACCGCCAGGTTGTGCCAACAGAGGGCGGACTACGTGGTTCCCTGCTCCACGCAGTCCCAGTTCCCTGACCTGTGGTCCGCACCCCTCCGCCGCGCCCACTGGATGCCGACCCTTGGGGACCCAGGAGCGCACGCAATGGGCGTTCCCAGCCGCCACGGCGACCCCCGAGAGGACAACGGGGAAGCCCTCCCCCACCCCCCCCAGGAGCCGACCGCCGCCCCGCGCCGCCCCGCGCCTGCCATGCTCCCGGTGCCGTCCCAGCCGCAGTGGGGATCCCCGGAGCACAACTGGGACCGCCCCCCATCCCCGCCATGACCCGATTCCCGACCCGCGCCGCCCGGCTTCGCCCCGCCCCGGGCGCGCTCCCGGTGCGCGGCCCACCTTCACCACGGGCTCCCGGTGAGCCCGGCCCCCACGCCCGGTTCCAGGAGAGCCTCTGGGACCTCGCTCCCGCCGCCCGGTGAAACGGGAGGACAATCCATCCAGCCCACAGAGGCAATCCAAGCTGTCTAGAATTCAGGGATCCAACGAGGACTACGGAAAGGAAAGATGACCTGACCTAGGAGGGCCATGATATTCTACAGAACTGGACAAAGTTGGTTTCCAAGGAAACTTGATTCCTTGGAACCCGGAAAGCTGGTTCTTTTCATATGCAATTCCAAACACTGAGCTCCTTCCCAAAGCCTGCCTGGCCGCCAGCCCCACCCCCTCCCCAGAAAAAAACGGCTCAAAGAAATCTTTTCCATCTCAGGCGGAAAACTGGAAGATGTCTTGTCTTGTCTGAATTGATGTATGTGTCAGTGTGAGCCTTGTGATTTTTGATAATAGTGCTCAAGTTCTGAGTTCTTATTTCAATGGTCTCAAGACAAGGCAGCCCTTGCAAACCCAACTGCTTCCAATACAAGAAAACTTTGACCTCAGGGAATGTCAGAGTCCCGTGAACTGGGAACTAGTCAATATGAAATATCTAGTAGTTTTGTTTTTGCTCCTCTACTGTAGACATGTCTAAGAGTCATCAACATGAAGCACAAAATGTTCATAGTGCCTCGGTTTGTTCTAAGGTAAAAATTGCTATATCGTTCTATCTGTCACAAGCTTGTCAACAAGAAAGTACCTCGAAAGAACAGGAACAAAACGAAAAATTAAATGTGATATGAGCTTTTAGATAAACTATGAACACTAATTACACTCGACACTATCTGCCTATGAGGGTCTTGATTGAAGGCAGAGGAGAAGGGGACGACAGAGGCTAAGATGGTTGGATGGCATCACTGATTCGATGGACATGAGTTTGAGCAAGCCCCTGGAGTTGGTGATGGACACGGAAGCCCAGCGTCCTGCAGGCCACGGGGTCCCAAAGAGTCAGACACGACTGAGCCACTGAACTGAACTGAACATACAATCGTTTCTCCAGGTGTTTTGGTTACCCGAGTTTCTATCCTGTGCTAAACTAAGTGACGACCGTGTACTAAAGAGCTGGGTCATTTCCAAATAAATTCAAGTTCTGAAACATTCACGCCTTGAAAGGACCTCCCTTTTACACAGAAACAAAAGAGATTTTTGAATATCCAATAATAGTGTCTGGCACCATCCTGACATGTGAAACGTAAGAAAGCAATTTTTTTTGTTTGGTTTGGTTCTGATCTTGGGGGTGTGTGTGTGTGGGTGTGTGTGCGTGCGTGCGTGCGTGCGTGGGAGGGGAGGGGCGCTACTATCACTGATAGGTATGTTCACCAATCTGTCGAATGCCAATATAAAAGTCAGTTCTTGGTTGCTGAAGGGAAATGTATGACTTGGTATTAAAAGAAGGTATGTGGCATGAAATCGCATTTTCTGAAGGAAAACGACGTCGTTCTTTCTTCCAGGTGGCAGTTTCAGGATGGGAGAAGCAAAGGAATGGGTACAGAATGGGATAAGGAGGTTGTAGGGAAAGTGGACCCCCAGAAAAGAGTGTTGTGCCTAGCACAAGGTTTCTTGAGAGGTTGAACTGCCTTTGCTAATGGATTTTAAGTTTCTTTACCTCTTCCGTGATCTCTTCTAGGTTGACCTAGAACAGAAATCTTTTGTGAGCTTTGGCTAAGTGGAGAAGTATGGCTTCACGGTGACTTGTGTGATCCTACCTGACTGTTCTAAACCCTGTTGATATCTATGCACTGCTGCTGCTGCTGCTGCTGCTGCTGCTGCGAAGTCGTTTCAGTCGTGTCCGAGTCTGTGTGACCCCATGGACGGCAGCCCACCAGGCCCCGCAGTCCCTGGGGTTCTCTAGGCAAGAACACTGGAGTGGGTTGCCATGTCCTCCTCCAATGCATGAAAGTGAAATGTGAAAGTGAAGTCGCTCAGTCGTGCCCGACTCTGAGCGGCCCCATGGACTGCAGCCTACCAGGCTCTTCCGTCCATGAGATTTTCCAGGCAAGAGTACTGGAGTGGGGTGCCATTGCCTTCTCCCATATCTATTCACAAGCCTGCCTAAATCATTGACTTCTAGCCACCTTTGGGATGCCAATGACCACCCAGCCTTACCAGGCCGCAGAGGAGAGAAAACACTTACCACAGGAGGTCCGGGTAAGGAACAAGGAACTAACAAGCTCCCACCAACCAGGATTCTGCAGAGGTCCACAAGAGGTCAGCAAGAGATGGGAGACTGCAGTCCAGAGGTCCTAGCAACTTCCAGCGAGCAGCAAAGACCCAGCATAGTCAAAACGAATTCAATGTTACCAAAAACAAATAAATAAACGGACAGAAGTTCTTGGAACACATGACTGAGGTTAGGGGTGAGGCAGTACATGTATGTGCCAGGACACTCTTAAAGTATACTCTTAACATAGATGAGGAGAACAAGGTAGGAGGAAAACTTACTGTTTGGTTCAGGTCGCTTCAGAGCCTTTTGGGGGAACCGACCTGAAGCCAGAGTCTAGCGGAAATACACAGGCTTTGAACATCGCTGAAGACCAACATTTCCTAAGGAAAAAACGCATTGCTTAGCTCAAGGTTTGTCTGGGAAATTCTTACACATCAGGAGATGGCTCCGAGGTGGATTTCTACAAAGAACATCCATGCAAAGGACAAGCCTGCACAGCTCTGTGCACATCTGCCCCCTCCCCCTCACAGCCAGCAGCATTTCCAAGTGACCTCCTAAGGCCTTCGCCAAACTACAGGGGCACCTCTGGGTTTCCTGTTTCCCTCATTTTCGGAATCTTTTCTAAAAAAAAAGAAAAACAAAAAACAAATTAAAAAAAAAACAAACCCGCACATTTCTTCGTAGAATGCCACAGTGGAAGGAAAACAGGCCTTCAATATTAAGACCTAAATTTGCAAAACACTTGGAGCTTGGTTTTTTGTTTTGGTTTGTTTTGTTTTGTTTGAATCAAACCACCACATCATTGAAAATTTTTACACGTTCTAATTATTCGGTTCCAAAACACCAAACTTGTACTGCACACGGTCCCCATGGAAAGGCCCCCTCAGCAGGACAGCCACAGATGCTGCCATGAAAGGGCAGCAGGGTGCCCTCCTCCCTTGTTTTCTGCCTGGGCGGCCACCGGGTTTTGAAACCCATGCACCCTACTAAGTTTCTAGGGTGCAATTCGTGGACCCTTCCCTTTCCCATCCCAGCAGGTGGTCAAGGGCCCGCTGGCCTCCAAAGTGCCAGAAGCAGGGCTGGGCCAGCCGGCCAGAGTTCAGGGTTCTGGCCCTTGGACTTGCAGCGGACACTAGGCTGCTTGGGAAAACCGCGCGGCTCTGACCTTTCAGCAAAGGGGTGGAGCGGTCAAGGCCTTGAGCCCAAAGGCGAGGCCTTTCTGCGACCGCCCGGTTGTGCCAACAGAGGGCGGACTACGTGGTTCCCTGCTCCACGCAGTCCCAGTTCCCTGACCTGTGGTCCGCACCCCTCCGCCGCGCCCACTGGATGCCGACCCTTGGGGACCCAGGAGCGCACGCAATGGGCGTTCCCAGCCACCACGGCGACCCCCGAGAGGACAACGGGGAAGCCCTCCCCCACCCCCGCCAGGAGCCGACCCCCGCCCCGCGCCGCCCCGCCCCTGCCATGCTCCCGGTGCCTTCCCAGCCGCAGTGGGGATCCCCGGAGCACAACTGGGACCGCCCCCCATCCCCGCCACGACCCGATTCCCGACCCGCGCCGCCCGGCTTCGCCCCGCCCCCGGCGCGCTCCCGGTGCGCGGCCCACCTTCACCACGGGCTCCCGGTGAGCCCCGCCCCCACGCCCGGTCCCAGGAGAGCCTCTGGGACCTCGCTCCCGCCGCCCGGTGAAACGGGAGGACAATCCATCCAGCCCACAGAGGCAATCCAAGCTGTCTAGAATTCAGGGATCCAACGAGGACTACGGAAAGGAAAGATGACCTGACCTAGGAGGGCCATGATATTCTATAGAACCGGACAAAGTTGGTTTCCAAGGAAACTTGATTCCTTGGAACCCGGAAAGCTGGTTCTTTTCATATGCAATTCCAAACCATGAGCTCCTTCCCAAAGCCTGCCTGGCCGCCAGCCCCACCCCCCTCCCCAGAAAAAACGGCTCAAAGAAATCTTTTCCATCTCAGGCGGAAAACTGGAAGATGTCTTGTCTTGTCTGTCTGGATTGATGTATGTGTCAGTGTGAGCCTTGTGATTTTTGATAATAGTGCTCAAGTTCTGAGTTCTTATTTCAATGGTCTCAAGACAAGGCAGCCCTTGCAAACCCAACTGCTTCCAATACAAGAAAACTTTGACCTCAGGGAATGTCAGAGTCCCGTGAACTGGGAACTAGTCAATATTAAATATCTAGTAGTTTTGTTTTTGCTCCTCTACTGTAGACATGTCTAAGAGTCATCAACATGAAGCACAAAATGTTCATAGTGCCTCGGTTTGTTCTAAGGTAAAAATTGCTATATCGTTCTATCTGTCACAAGCTTGTCAACAAGAAAGTACCTCGAAAGAACAGGAACAAAACGAAAAATTAAATGTGATATGAGCTTTTAGATAAACTATGAACACTAATTACACTCGAAAATATCTGCCTATGAGAGTCTTGATTGAAGGCAGAGGAGAAGGGGACGACAGAGGCTAAGATGGTTGGATGGCATCACTGATTCGATGGACATGAGTTTGAGCAAGCCCCTGGAGTTGGTGATGGACACGGAAGCCCAGCGTCCTGCAGGCCACGGGGTCCCAAAGAGTCAGACACGACTGAGCCACTGAACTGAACTGAACATACAATCGTTTCTCCAGGTGTTTTGGTTACCCGAGTTTCTATCCTGTGCTAAACTAAGTGACGACCGTGTACTGAAGAGCTGGGTCATTTCCAAATAAATTCAAGTTCTGAAACATTCACGCCTTGAAAGGACCTCCCTTTTACACAGAAACAAAGAGATTTTTGACTATCCAATAATAGTGTCTGGCACCATCCTGACATGTGAAACGTAAGAAAGCAATTTTTTTTGTTTGGTTTGGTTCTGATCTTGGGTGTGTGTGTGTGTGTGTGTGTGTGAGTGCGTGCGTGCGTGCGGGGGGGGGGAGGGGCGCTACTATCACTGATAGGTATGTTCACCAATCTGTCGAATGCCAATATAAAAGTCAGTTCTTGGTTGCTGAAGGGAAATGTATGACTTGGTATTAAAAGAAGGTATGTGGCATGAAATCGCATTTTCTGAAGGAAAACGACGTCGTTCTTTCTTCCAGGTGGCAGTTTCAGGATGGGAGAAGCAAAGGAATGGGTACAGAATGGGATAAGGAGGTTGTAGGGAAAGTGGACCCCCAGAAAAGAGTGTTGTGCCTAGCACAAGGTTTCTTGAGAGGTTGAACTGCCTTTGCTAATGGATTTTAAGTTTCTTTACCTCTTCCGTGATCTCTTCTAGGTTGACCTAGAACAGAAATCTTTTGTTAGCTTTGGCTAAGTGGAGAAGTATTGTTTCACGGTGACTTGTGTGATCCTACCTGACTGTTCTAAACCCTTTTGATATCTATGCACTGCTGCTGCTGCTGCTGCTAAGTCGTTTCAGTCGTGTCCGAGTCTGTGTGACCCCATGGACGGCAGCCCACCAGGCCCCGCAGTCCCTGGGGTTCTCTAGGCAAGAACACTGGAGTGGGTTGCCATGTCCTCCTCCAATGCATGAAAGTGCAATGTGAAAGTGAAGTCGCTCAGTCGTGCCCGACTCTGAGCGACCCCATGGACTGCAGCCTGCCAGGCTCTTCCGTCCATGAGATTTTCCAGGCAAGAGTACTGGAGTGGGGTGCCATTGCCTTCTCCCATATCTATTCACAAGCCTGCCTAAATCATTGACTTCTAGCCACCTTTGGGATGCCAATGACCACCCACCCTTACCAGGCCACAGAGGAGAGAAAACACTTACCACAGGAGGTCCGGGTAAGGAACAAGGAACTAACAAGCTCCCACCAACCAGGATTCTGCAGAGGTCAACAAGAGGTCAGCAAGAGATGGGAGACTGCAGTCCAGAGGTCCTAGCAACTTCCAGCGAGCAGCAAAGACCCAGCATAGTCCAAACGAATTCAATGTTACCCAAAACAAATAAATAAACGGACAGAAGTTCTTTGAACACATGACTGAGATTAGGGGTGAGGCAGAACATGTATGTGCCAGGATACTCTTAAAGTATACTCTTAACATAGATGAGGAGAACAAGGTAGGAGGAAAACTTACTGTTTGGTTCAGGTCGCTTCTGAGCCTTTTGGGGGAACCGACCTGAAGCCAGAGTCTAGCCGAAATACACAGGCTTTGAACATCGCTGAAGACCAACATTTCCTAAGGAAAAAACGCATTGCTTAGCTCAAGGTTTGTCTGGGAAATTCTTACACATCAGGAGATGGCTCCGAGGTGGATTTCTACAAAGAACATCCATGCAAAGGACAAGCCTGCACAGCTCTGTGCACATCTGCCCCCTCCCCCTCACAGCCAGCAGCATTTCCAAGTGACCTCCTAAGGCCTTCGCCAAACTACAGGGGCACCTCTGGGTTTCCTGTTTCCCTCATTTTTCGGAATCTTTTCTAAAAAAAAAAAAAAAAAAACAAAAAAAAAAAAAAAAAAACCCGCACATTTCTTCGTAGAGTGCCACAGTGGAAGGAAAACAGGCCTTCAATATTAAGACCTAAATTTGCAAAAAACTTGGAGCTTGGTTTTGTTTTGTTTTGTTTTGTTTGAATCAAACCACCACATCATTTAAAATTTTTACACGTTCTAATTATTCGGTTCCAAAACACCAAACTTGTACTGCACACGGTCCCCATGGAAAGGCCCCCTCAGCAGGACAGCCACAGATGCTGCCATGAAAGGGCAGCAGGGTGCCCTCCTCCCTTGTTTTCTGCCTGGGCGGCCACCGGGTTTTGAAACCCATGCACCCTACTAAGTTTCTAGGGTGCAATTCGTGGACCCTTCCCTTTCCCATCCCAGCAGGTGGTCAAGGGCCCGCTGGCCTCCAAAGTGCCAGAAGCAGGGCTGGGCCAGCCGGCCAGAGTTCAGGGTTCTGGCCCTTGGACTTGCAGCGGACACTAGGCTGCTTGGGAAAACCGCGCGGCTCTGACCTTTCAGCAAAGGGGTGGAGCGGTCAAGGCCTTGAGCCCAAAGGCGAGGCCTTTCTGCGACCGCCAGGTTGTGCCAACAGAGGGCGGACTACGTGGTTCCCTGCTCCACGCAGTCCCAGTTCCCTGACCTGTGGTCCGCACCCCTCCGCCGCGCCCACTGGATGCCGACCCTTGGGGACCCAGGAGCGCACGCAATGGGCGTTCCCAGCCGCCACGGCGACCCCCGAGAGGACAACGGGGAAGCCCTCCCCCACCCCCGCCAGGAGCCGACCCCCGCCCCGCGCCGCCCCGCCCCTGCCATGCTCCCGGTGCCTTCCCAGCCGCAGTGGGGATCCCCGGAGCACAACTGGGACCGCCCCCCATCCCCGCCACGACCCGATTCCCGACCCGCGCCGCCCGGCTTCGCCCCGCCCCGGGCGCGCTCCCGGTGCGCTGCCCACCTTCACCACGGGCTCCCGGTGAGCCCCGCCCCCACGCCCGGTTCCAGGAGAGCCTCTGGGACCTCGCTCCCGCCGCCCGGTGAAACGGGAGGACAATCCATCCAGCCCACAGAGGCAATCCAAGCTGTCTAGAATTCAGGGATCCAACGAGGACTACGGAAAGGAAAGATGACCTGACCTAGGAGGGCCATGATCTTCTATAGAACCGGACAAAGTTGGTTTCCAAGGAAACTTGATTCCTTGGAACCCGGAAAGCTGGTTCTTCTCATATGCAATTCCAAACCATGAGCTCCTTCCCAAAGCCTGCCTGGCCGCCAGCCCCACCCCCACTCCCCAGAAAAAACGGCTCAAAGAAATCTTTTCCATCTCAGGCGGAAAACTGGAAGATGTCTTGTCTTGTCTGTCTGGATTGATGTATGTGTCAGTGTGAGCCTTGTGATTTTTGATAATAGTGCTCAAGTTCTGAGTTCTTATTTCAATGGTCTCAAGACAAGGCAGCCCTTGCAAACCCAACTGCTTCCAATACAAGAAAACTTTGACCTCAGGGAATGTCAGAGTCCCGTGAACTGGGAACTAGTCAATATTAAATATCTAGTAGTTTTGTTTTTGCTCCTCTACTGTAGACATGTCTAAGAGTCATCAACATGAAGCACAAAATGTTCATAGTGCCTCGGTTTGTTCTAAGGTAAAAATTGCTATATCGTTCTATCTGTCACAAGCTTGTCAACAAGAAAGTACCTCGAAAGAACAGGAACAAAACGAAAAATTAAATGTGATATGAGCTTTTAGATAAACTATGAACACTAATTACACTTGAAAATATCTGCCTATGAGAGTCTTGATTGAAGGCAGAGGAGAAGGGGACGACAGAGGCTAAGATGGTTGGATGGCATCACTGATTCGATGGACATGAGTTTGAGCAAGCCCCTGGAGTTGGTGATGGACACGGAAGCCCAGCGTCCTGCAGGCCACGGGGTCCCAAAGAGTCAGACACGACTGAGCCACTGAACTGAACTGAACATACAATCGTTTCTCCAGGTGTTTTGTTTACCCGAGTTTCTATCCTGTGCTAAACTAAGTGACGACAGTGTACTGAAGAGCTGGGTCATTTCCAAATAAATTAAAGTTCTGAAACATTCACGCCTTGAAAGGACCTCCCTTTTACACAGAAACAAAAGAGATTTTTGACTATCCAATAATAGTGTCTGGCACCATCCTGACATGTGAAACGTAAGAAAGCAATTTTTTTTGTTTGGTTTGGTTCTGATCTTGGGTGTGTGTGTGTGTGTGTGTGTGTGCGTGCGTGCGTGCGGGGGAGGGGAGGGGCGCTACTATCACTGATAGGTATGTTCACCAATCTGTCGAATGCCAATATAAAAGTCAGTTCTTGGTTGCTGAAGGGAAATGTATGACTTGGTATTAAAAGAAGGTATGTGGCATGAAATCGCATTTTCTGAAGGAAAACGACGTCGTTCTTTCTTCCAGGTGGCAGTTTCAGGATGGGAGAAGCAAAGGAATGGGTACAGAATGGGATAAGGAGGTTGTAGGGAAAGTGGACCCCCAGAAAAGAGTGTTGTGCCTAGCACAAGGTTTCTTGAGAGGTTGAACTGCCTTTGCTAATGGATTTTAAGTTTCTTTACCTCTTCCGTGATCTCTTCTAGGTTGACCTAGAACAGAAATCTTTTGTTAGCTTTGGCTAAGTGGAGAAGTATTGCTTCACGGTGACTGGTGTGATCCTACCTGACTGTTCTAAACCCTTTTGATATCTATGCACTGCTGCTGCTGCTGCTGCTGCTGCGAAGTCGTTTCAGTCGTGTCCGAGTCTGTGTGACCCCATGGACGGCAGCCCACCAGGCCCCGCAGTCCCTGGGGTTCTCTAGGCAAGAACACTGGAGTGGGTTGCCATGTCCTCCTCCAATGCATGAAAGTGAAATGTGAAAGTGAAGTCGCTCAGTCGTGCCCGACTCTGAGCGACCCCATGGACTGCAGCCTACCAGGCTCTTCCGTCCATGAGATTTTCCAGGCAAGAGTACTGGAGTGGGGTGCCATTGCCTTCTCCCATATCTATTCACAAGCCTGCCTAAATCATTGACTTCTAGCCACCTTTGGGATGCCAATGACCACCCACCCTTACCAGGCCGCAGAGGAGAGAAAACACTTACCACAGGAGGTCCGGGTAAGGAACAAGGAACTAACAAGCTCCCACCAACCAGGATTCTGCAGAGGTCAACAAGAGGTCAGCAAGAGATGGGAGACTGCAGTCCAGAGGTCCTAGCAACTTCCAGCGAGCAGCAAAGACCCAGCATAGTCAAAACGAATTCAATGTTACCCAAAACAAATAAATAAACGGACAGAAGTTCTTGGAACACATGACTGAGGTTAGGGGTGAGGCAGTACATGTATGTGCCAGGATACTCTTAAAGTATACTCTTAACATAGATGAGGAGAACAAGGTAGGAGGAAAACTTACTGTTTGGTTCAGGTCGCTTCTGAGCCTTTTGGGGGAACCGACCTGAAGCCAGAGTCTAGCCGAAATACACAGGCTTTGAACATCGCTGAAGACCAACATTTCCTAAGGAAAAAACGCATTGCTTAGCTCAAGGTTTGTCTGGGAAATTCTTACACATCAGGAGATGGCTCCGAGGTGGATTTCTACAAAGAACATCCATGCAAAGGACAAGCCTGCACAGCTCTGTGCACATCTGCCCCCTCCCCCTCACAGCCAGCAGCATTTCCAAGTGACCTCCTAAGGCCTTCGCCAAACTACAGGGGCACCTCTGGGCTTCCTGTTTCCCTCATTTTTCGGAATCTTTTCTAAAAAAAAGAAAAACAAAAAACAAATTAAAAAAAAAAAAAAAACCCGCACATTTCTTCGTAGAGTGCCACAGTGGAAGGAAAACAGGCCTTCAATATTAAGACCTAAATTTGCAAAAAACTTGGAGCTTGGTTTTTTGTTTTGTTTTGTTTTGTTTTGTTTGAATCAAACCACCACATCATTTAAAATTTTTACACGTTCTAATTATTCGGTTCCAAAACACCAAACTTGTACTGCACACGGTCCCCATGGAAAGGCCCCCTCAGCAGGACAGCCACAGATGCTGCCATGAAAGGGCAGCAGGGTGCCCTCCTCCCTTGTTTTCTGCCTGGGCGGCCACCGGGTTTTGAAACCCATGCACCCTACTAAGTTTCTAGGGTGCAATTCGTGGACCCTTCCCTTTCCCATCCCAGCAGGTGGTCAAGGGCCCGCTGGCCTCCAAAGTGCCAGAAGCAGGGCTGGGCCAGCTGGCCAGAGTTCAGGGTTCTGGCCCTTGGACTTGCAGCGGACACTAGGCTGCTTGGGAAAACCGCGCGGCTCTGACCTTTCAGCAAAGGGGTGGAGCGGTCAAGGCCTTGAGCCCAAAGGCGAGGCCTTTCTGCGACCGCCAGGTTGTGCCAACAGAGGGCGGACTACGTGGTTCCCTGCTCCACGCAGTCCCAGTTCCCTGACCTGTGGTCCGCACCCCTCCGCCGCGCCCACTGGATGCCGACCCTTGGGGACCCAGGAGCGCACGCAATGGGCGTTCCCAGCCGCCACGGCGACCCCCGAGAGGACAACGGGGAAGCCCTCCCCCACCCCCGCCAGGAGCCGACCCCCGCCCCGCGCCGCCCCGCCCCTGCCATGCTCCCGGTGCCTTCCCAGCCGCAGTGGGGATCCCCGGAGCACAACTGGGACCGCCCCCATCCCCGCCACGACCCGATTCCCGACCCGCGCCGCCCGGCTTCGCCCCGCCCCGGGCGCGCTCCCGGTGCGCTGCCCACCTTCACCACGGGCTCCCGGTGAGCCCCGCCCCCACGCCCGGTTCCAGGAGAGCCTCTGGGACCTCGCTCCCGCCGCCCGGTGAAACGGGAGGACAATCCATCCAGCCCACAGAGGCAATCCAAGCTGTCTAGAATTCAGGGATCCAACGAGGACTACGGAAAGGAAAGATGACCTGACCTAGGAGGGCCATGATATTCTATAGAACCGGACAAAGTTGGTTTCCAAGGAAACTTGATTCCTTGGAACCCGGAAAGCTGGTTCTTTTCATATGCAATTCCAAACCATGAGCTCCTTCCCAAAGCCTGCCTGGCCGCCAGCCCCACCCCCACTCCCCAGAAAAAACGGCTCAAAGAAATCTTTTCCATCTCAGGCGGAAAACTGGAAGATGTCTTGTCTTGTCTGTCTGGATTGATGTATGTGTCAGTGTGAGCCTTGTGATTTTTGATAATAGTGCTCAAGTTCTGAGTTCTTATTTCAATGGTCTCAAGACAAGGCAGCCCTTGCAAACCCAACTGCTTCCAATACAAGACAACTTTGACCTCAGGGAATGTCAGAGTCCCGTGAACTGGGAACTAGTCAATATTAAATATCTAGTAGTTTTGTTTTTGCTCCTCTACTGTAGACATGTCTAAGAGTCATCAACATGAAGCACAAAATGTTCATAGTGCCTCGGTTTGTTCTAAGGTAAAAATTGCTATATCGTTCTATCTGTCACAAGCTTGTCAACAAGAAAGTACCTCGAAAGAACAGGAACAAAACGAAAAATTAAATGTGATATGAGCTTTTAGATAAACTATGAACACTAATTACACTCGAAAATATCTGCCTATGAGAGTCTTGATTGAAGGCAGAGGAGAAGGGGACGACAGAGGCTAAGATGGTTGGATGGCATCACTGATTCGATGGACATGAGTTTGAGCAAGCCCCTGGAGTTGGTGATGGACACGGAAGCCCAGCGTCCTGCAGGCCACGGGGTCCCAAAGAGTCAGACACGACTGAGCCACTGAACTGAACTGAACATACAATCGTTTCTCCAGGTGTTTTGGTTACCCGAGTTTCTATCCTGTGCTAAACTAAGTGACGACAGTGTACTGAAGAGCTGGGTCATTTCCAAATAAATTAAAGTTCTGAAACATTCACGCCTTGAAAGGACCTCCCTTTTACACAGAAACAAAAGAGATTTTTGACTATCCAATAAGAGTGTGTGGCACCATCCTGACATGTGAAACGTAAGAAAGCAATTTTTTTTGTTTTGTTTGGTTCTGATCTTGGGTGTGTGTGTGTGCGTGCGTGCGTGCGTGCGTGCGTGCGTGCGGGGGAGGGGAGGGGCGCTACTATCACTGATAGGTATGTTCACCAATCTGTCGAATGCCAATATAAAAGTGAGTTCTTGGTTGCTGAAGGGAAATGTATGACTTGGTATTAAAAGAAGGTATGTGGCATGAAATCGCATTTTCTGAAGGAAAATGACGTCGTTCTTTCTTCCAGGTGGCAGTTTCAGGATGGGAGAAGCAAAGGAATGGGTACAGAATGGGATAAGGAGGTTGTAGGGCAAGTGGACCCCCAGAAAAGAGTGTTGTGCCTAGCACAAGGTTTCTTGAGAGGTTGAACTGCCTTTGCTAATGGATTTTAAGTTTCTTTACCTCTTCCGTGATCTCTTCTAGGTTGACCTAGAACAGAAATCTTTTGTTAGCTTTGGCTAAGTGGAGAAGTATTGCTTCACGGTGACTTGTGTGATCCTACCTGACTGTTCTAAACCCTTTTGATATCTATGCACTGCTGCTGCTGCTGCTGCTGCTGCGAAGTCGTTTCAGTCGTGTCCAGGTCTGTGTGACCCCATGGACGGCAGCCCACCAGGCCCCGCAGTCCCTGGGGTTCTCCAGGCAAGAACACTGGAGTGGGTTGCCATGTCCTCCTCCAATGCATGAAAGTGAAATGTGAAAGTGAAGTCGCTCCGTCGTGCCCGACTCTGAGCGACCCCATGGACTGCAGCCTACCAGGCTCTTCCGTCCATGAGATTTTCCAGGCAAGAGTACTGGAGTGGGGTGCCATTGCCTTCTCCCATATCTATTCACAAGCCTGCCTAAATCATTGACTTCTAGCCACCTTTGGGATGCCAATGCCCACCCACCCTTACCAGGCCGCAGAGGAGAGAAAACACTTACCACAGGAGGTCCGGGTAAGGAACAAGGAACTAACAAGCTCCCACCAACCAGGATTCTGCAGAGGTCAACAAGAGGTCAGCAAGAGATGGGAGACTGCAGTCCAGAGGTCCTAGCAACTTCCAGCGAGCAGCAAAGACCCAGCATAGTCAAAACGAATTCAATGTTACCCAAAACAAATAAGTAAACGGACAGAAGTTCTTGGAACACATGACTGAGGTTAGGGGTGAGGCAGTACATGTATGTGCCAGGATACTCTTAAAGTATACTCTTAACATAGATGAGGAGAACAAGGTAGGAGGAAAACTTACTGTTTGGTTCAGGTCGCTTCTGAGCCTTTTGGGGGAACCGACCTGAAGCCAGAGTCTAGCCGAAATACACAGGCTTTGAACATCGCTGAAGACCAACATTTCCTAAGGAAAAAACGCATTGCTTAGCTCAAGGTTTGTCTGGGAAATTCTTACACATCAGGAGATGGCTCCGAGGTGGATTTCTACAAAGAACATCCATGCAAAGGACAAGCCTGCACAGCTCTGTGCACATCTGCCCCCTCCCCCTCACAGCCAGCAGCATTTCCAAGTGACCTCCTAAGGCCTTCGCCAAACTACAGGGGCACCTCTGGGTTTCCTGTTTCCCTCATTTTTCGGAATCTTTTCTAAAAAAAAAGAAAAACAAAAAACAAATTAAAAAAAAAAAAAAACCTGCACATTTCTTCGTAGAATGCCACAGTGGAAGGAAAACAGGCCTTCAATATTAAGACCTAAATTTGCAAAAAACTTGGAGCTTGTTTTGTTTTGTTTTGTTTTGTTTTGTTTGAATCAAACCACCACATCATTTAAAATTTTTACACGTTCTAATTATTCGGTTCCAAAACACCAAACTTGTACTGCACACGGTCCCCATGGAAAGGCCCCCTCAGCAGGACAGCCACAGATGCTGCCATGAAAGGGCAGCAGGGTGCCCTCCTCCCTTGTTTTCTGCCTGGGCGGCCACCGGGTTTTGAAACCCATGCACCCTACTAAGTTTCTAGGGTGCAATTCGTGGACCCTTCCCTTTCCCATCCCAGCAGGTGGTCAAGGGCCCGCTGGCCTCCAAAGTGCCAGAAGCAGGGCTGGGCCAGCCGGCCAGAGTTCAGGGTTCTGGCCCTTGGACTTGCAGCGGACACTAGGCTGCTTGGGAAAACCGCGCGGCTCTGACCTTTCAGCAAAGGGGTGGAGCGGTCAAGGCCTTGAGCCCAAAGGCGAGGCCTTTCTGCGACCGCCAGGTTGTGCCAACAGAGGGCGGACTACGTGGTTCCCTGCTCCACGCAGTCCCAGTTCCCTGACCTGTGGTCCGCACCCCTCCGCCGCGCCCACTGGATGCCGACCCTTGGGGACCCAGGAGCGCACGCAATGGGCGTTCCCAGCCGCCACGGCGACCCCCGAGAGGACAACGGGGAAGCCCTCCCCCACCCCCGCCAGGAGCCGACCCCCGCCCCGCGCCGCCCCGCCCCTGCCATGCTCCCGGTGCCTTCCCAGCCGCAGTGGGGATCCCCGGAGCACAACTGGGACCGCCCCCCATCCCCGCCACGACCCGATTCCCGACCCGCGCCGCCCGGCTTCGCCCCGCCCCGGGCGCGCTCCCGGTGCGCTGCCCACCTTCACCACGGGCTCCCGGTGAGCCCCGCCCCCACGCCCGGTTCCAGGAGAGCCTCTGGGACCTCGCTCCCGCCGCCCGGTGAAACGGGAGGACAATCCATCCAGCCCACAGAGGCAATCCAAGCTGTCTAGAATTCAGGGATCCAACGAGGACTACGGAAAGGAAAGATGACCTGACCTAGGAGGGCCATGATATTCTATAGAACCGGACAAAGTTGGTTTCCAAGGAAACTTGATTCCTTGGAACCCGGAAAGCTGGTTCTTTTCATATGCAATTCCAAACCATGAGCTCCTTCCCAAAGCCTGCCTGGCCGCCAGCCCCACCCCCACTCCCCAGAAAAAACGGCTCAAAGAAATCTTTTCCATCTCAGGCGGAAAACTGGAAGATGTCTTGTCTTGTCTGTCTGGATTGATGTATGTGTCAGTGTGAGCCTTGTGATTTTTGATAATAGTGCTCAAGTTCTGAGTTCTTATTTCAATGGTCTCAAGACAAGGCAGCCCTTGCAAACCCAACTGCTTCCAATACAAGAAAACTTTGACCTCAGGGAATGTCAGAGTCCCGTGAACTGGGAACTAGTCAATATTAAATATCTAGTAGTTTTGTTTTTGCTCCTCTACTGTAGACATGTCTAAGAGTCATCAACATGAAGCACAAAATGTTCATAGTGCCTCGGTTTGTTCTAAGGTAAAAATTGCTATATCGTTCTATCTGTCACAAGCTTGTCAACAAGAAAGTACCTCGAAAGAACAGGAACAAAACGAAAAATTAAATGTGATATGAGCTTTTAGATAAACTATGAACACTAATTACACTCGAAAATATCTGCCTATGAGAGTCTTGATTGAAGGCAGAGGAGAAGGGGACGACAGAGGCTAAGATGGTTGGATGGCATCACTGATTCGATGGACATGAGTTTGAGCAAGCCCCTGGAGTTGGTGATGGACACGGAAGCCCAGCGTCCTGCAGGCCACGGGGTCCCAAAGAGTCAGACACGACTGAGCCACTGAACTGAACTGAACATACAATCGTTTCTCCAGGTGTTTTGGTTACCCGAGTTTCTATCCTGTGCTAAACTAAGTGACGACAGTGTACTGAAGAGCTGGGTCATTTCCAAATAAATTAAAGTTCTGAAACATTCACGCCTTGAAAGGACCTCCCTTTTACACAGAAACAAAAGAGATTTTTGACTATCCAATAAGAGTGTCTGGCACCATCCTGACATGTGAAACGTAAGAAAGCAATTTTTTTTGTTTTGTTTGGTTCTGATCTTGGGGTGTGTGTGTGTGTGTGTGTGTGCGTGCGTGCGTGCGTGCGGGGGAGGGGAGGGGCGCTACTATCACTGATAGGTATGTTCACCAATCTGTCGAATGCCAATATAAAAGTCAGTTCTTGGTTGCTGAAGGGAAATGTATGACTTGGTATTAAAAGAAGGTATGTGGCATGAAATCGCATTTTCTGAAGGAAAACGACGTCGTTCTTTCTTCCAGGTGGCAGTTTCAGGATGGGAGAAGCAAAGGAATGGGTACAGAATGGGATAAGGAGGTTGTAGGGAAAGTGGACCCCCAGAAAAGAGTGTTGTGCCTAGCACAAGGTTTCTTGAGAGGTTGAACTGCCTTTGCTAATGGATTTTAAGTTTCTTTACCTCTTCCGTGATCTCTTCTAGGTTGACCTAGAACAGAAATCTTTTGTTAGCTTTGGCTAAGTGGAGAAGTATTGCTTCACGGTGACTTGTGTGATCCTACCTGACTGTTCTAAACCCTTTTGATATCTATGCTGCTGCTGCTGCTGCTGCTGCTGCGAAGTCGTTTCAGTCGTGTCCGAGTCTGTGTGACCCCATGGACGGCAGCCCACCAGGCCCCGCAGTCCCTGGGGTTCTCTAGGCAAGAACACTGGAGTGGGTTGCCATGTCCTCCTCCAATGCATGAAAGTGAAATGTGAAAGTGAAGTCGCTCAGTCGTGCCCGACTCTGAGCGACCCCATGGACTGCAGCCTACCAGGCTCTTCCGTCCATGAGATTTTCCAGGCAAGAGTACTGGAGTGGGGTGCCATTGCCTTCTCCCATATCTATTCACAAGCCTGCCTAAATCATTGACTTCTAGCCACCTTTGGGATGCCAATGACCACCCACCCTTACCAGGCCGCAGAGGAGAGAAAACACTTACCACAGGAGGTCCGGGTAAGGAACAAGGAACTAACAAGCTCCCACCAACCAGGATTCTGCAGAGGTCAACAAGAGGTCAGCAAGAGATGGGAGACTGCAGTCCAGAGGTCCTAGCAACTTCCAGCGAGCAGCAAAGACCCAGCATAGTCAAAACGAATTCAATGTTACCCAAAACAAATAAATAAACGGACAGAAGTTCTTGGAACACATGACTGAGGTTAGGGGTGAGGCAGTACATGTATGTGCCAGGATACTCTTAAAGTATACTCTTAACATAGATGAGGAGAACAAGGTAGGAGGAAAACTTACTGTTTGGTTCAGGTCGCTTCTGAGCCTTTTGGGGGAACCGACCTGAAGCCAGAGTCTAGCCGAAATACACAGGCTTTGAACATCGCTGAAGACCAACATTTCCTAAGGAAAAAACGCATTGCTTAGCTCAAGGTTTGTCTGGGAAATTCTTACACATCAGGAGATGGCTCCGAGGTGGATTTCTACAAAGAACATCCATGCAAAGGACAAGCCTGCACAGCTCTGTGCACATCTGCCCCCTCCCCCCCTCACAGCCAGCAGCATTTCCAAGTGACCTCCTAAGGCCTTCGCCAAACTACAGGGGCACCTCTGGGTTTCCTGTTTCCCTCATTTTTCGGAATCTTTTAAAAAAAAAGAAAAACAAAAAACAAATTAAAAAAAAAAAAAAAACCCGCACATTTCTTCGTAGAATGCCACAGTGGAAGGAAAACAGGCCTTCAATATTAAGACCTAAATTTGCAAAAAACTTGGAGCTTGGTTTTTTGTTTTGTTTTGTTTTGTTTTGTTTGAATCAAACCACCACATCATTTAAAATTTTTACACGTTCTAATTATTCGGTTCCAAAACACCAAACTTGTACTGCACACGGTCCCCATGGAAAGGCCCCTCAGCAGGACAGCCACAGATGCTGCCATGAAAGGGCAGCAGGGTGCCCTCCTCCCTTGTTTTCTGCCTGGGCGGCCACCGGGTTTTGAAACCCATGCACCCTACTAAGTTTCTAGGGTGCAATTCGTGGACCCTTCCCTTTCCCATCCCAGCAGGTGGTCAAGGGCCCGCTGGCCTCCAAAGTGCCAGAAGCAGGGCTGGGCCAGCCGGCCAGAGTTCAGGGTTCTGGCCCTTGGACTTGCAGCGGACACTAGGCTGCTTGGGAAAACCGCGCGGCTCTGACCTTTCAGCAAAGGGGTGGAGCGGTCAAGGCCTTGAGCCCAAAGGCGAGGCCTTTCTGCGACCGCCAGGTTGTGCCAACAGAGGGCGGACTACGTGGTTCCCTGCTCCACGCAGTCCCAGTTCCCTGACCTGTGGTCCGCACCCCTCCGCCGCGCCCACTGGATGCCGACCCTTGGGGACCCAGGAGCGCACGCAATGGGCGTTCCCAGCCGCCACGGCGACCCCCGAGAGGACAACGGGGAAGCCCTCCCCCACCCCCGCCAGGAGCCGACCCCCGCCCCGCGCCGCCCCGCCCCTGCCATGCTCCCGGTGCCTTCCCAGCCGCAGTGGGGATTCCCGGAGCACAACTGGGACCGCCCCCATCCCCGCCACGACCCGATTCCCGACCCGCGCCGCCCGGCTTCGCCCCGCCCCGGGCGCGCTCCCGGTGCGCTGCCCACCTTCACCACGGGCTCCCGGTGAGCCCTGCCCCCACGCCCGGTTCCAGGAGAGCCTCTGGGACCTCGCTCCCGCCGCCCGGTGAAACGGGAGGACAATCCATCCAGCCCACAGAGGCAATCCAAGCTGTCTAGAATTCAGGGATCCAACGAGGACTACGGAAAGGAAAGATGACCTGACCTAGGAGGGCCATGATATTCTATAGAACTGGACAAAGTTGGTTTCCAAGGAAACTTGATTCCTTGGAACCCGGAAAGCTGGTTCTTTTCATATGCAATTCCAAACCATGAGCTCCTTCCCAAAGCCTGCCTGGCCGCCAGCCCCACCCCCACTCCCCAGAAAAAACGGCTCAAAGAAATCTTTTCCATCTCAGGCGGAAAACTGGAAGATGTCTTGTCTTGTCTGTCTGGATTGATGTATGTGTCAGTGTGAGCCTTGTGATTTTTGATAATAGTGCTCAAGTTCTGAGTTCTTATTTCAATGGTCTCAAGACAAGGCAGCCCTTGCAAACCCAACTGCTTCCAATACAAGAAAACTTTGACCTCAGGGAATGTCAGAGTCCCGTGAACTGGGAACTAGTCAATATTAAATATCTAGTAGTTTTGTTTTGCTCCTCTACTGTAGACATGTCTAAGAGTCATCAACATGAAGCACAAAATGTTCATAGTGCCTCGGTTTGTTCTAAGGTAAAAATTGCTATATCGTTCTATCTGTCACAAGCTTGTCAACAAGAAAGTACCTCGAAAGAACAGGAACAAAACGAAAAATTAAATGTGATATGAGCTTTTAGATAAACTATGAACACTAATTACACTCGAAAATATCTGCCTATGAGAGTCTTGATTGAAGGCAGAGGAGAAGGGGACGACAGAGGCTAAGATGGTTGGATGGCATCACTGATTCGATGGACATGAGTTTGAGCAAGCCCCTGGAGTTGGTGATGGACACGGAAGCCCAGCGTCCTGCAGGCCACGGGGTCCCAAAGAGTCAGACACGACTGAGCCACTGAACTGAACTGAACATACAATCGTTTCTCCAGGTGTTTGGGTTACCCGAGTTTCTCTCCTGTGCTAAACTAAGTGACGACAGTGTACTGAAGAGCTGGGTCATTTCCAAATAAATTAAAGTTCTGAAACATTCACGCCTTGAAAGGACCTCCCTTTTACACAGAAACAAAAGAGATTTTTGACTATCCAATAAGAGTGTGTGGCACCATCCTGACATGTGAAACGTAAGAAAGCAATTTTTTTTGTTTTGTTTGGTTCTGATCTTGGGTGTGTGTGTGTGCGTGCGTGCGTGCGTGCGTGCGTGCGTGCGGGGGAGGGGAGGGGCGCTACTATCACTGATAGGTATGTTCACCAATCTGTCGAATGCCAATATAAAAGTCAGTTCTTGGTTGCTGAAGGGAAATGTATGACTTGGTATTAAAAGAAGGTATGTGGCATGAAATCGCGTTTTCTGAAGGAAAACGACGTCGTTCTTTCTTCCAGGTGGCAGTTTCAGGATGGGAGAAGCAAAGGAATGGGTACAGAATGGGATCAGGAGGTTGTAGGGAAAGTGGACCCCCAGAAAAGAGTGTTGTGCCTAGCACAAGGTTTCTTGAGAGGTTGAACTGCCTTTGCTAATGGATTTTAAGTTTCTTTACCTCTTCCGTGATCTCTTCTAGGTTGACCTAGAACAGAAATCTTTTGTTAGCTTTGGCTAAGTGGAGAAGTATTGCTTCACGGTGACTTGTGTGATCCTACCTGACTGTTCTAAACCCTTTTGATATCTATGCACTGCTGCTGCTGCTGCTGCTGCGAAGTCGTTTCAGTCGTGTCCGAGTCTGTGTGACCCCATGGACGGCAGCCCACCAGGCCCCGCAGTCCCTGGGGTTCTCCAGGCAAGAACACTGGAGTGGGTTGCCATGTCCTCCTCCAATGCATGAAAGTGAAATGTGAAAGTGAAGTCGCTCCGTCGTGCCCGACTCTGAGCGACCCCATGGACTGCAGCCTACCAGGCTCTTCCGTCCATGAGATTTTCCAGGCAAGAGTACTGGAGTGGGGTGCCATTGCCTTCTCCCATATCTATTCACAAGCCTGCCTAAATCATTGACTTCTAGCCACCTTTGGGATGCCAATGACCACCCACCCTTACCAGGCCGCAGAGGAGAGAAAACACTTACCACAGGAGGTCCGGGTAAGGAACAAGGAACTAACAAGCTCCCACCAACCAGGATTCTGCAGAGGTCAACAAGAGGTCAGCAAGAGATGGGAGACTGCAGTCCAGAGGTCCTAGCAACTTCCAGCGAGCAGCAAAGACCCAGCATAGTCAAAACGAATTCAATGTTACCCAAAACAAATAAATAAACGGACAGAAGTTCTTGGAACACATGACTGAGGTTAGGGGTGAGGCAGTACATGTATGTGCCAGGATACTCTTAAAGTATACTCTTAACATAGATGAGGAGAACAAGGTAGGAGGAAAACTTACTGTTTGGTTCAGGTCGCTTCTGAGCCTTTTGGGGGAACCGACCTGAAGCCAGAGTCTAGCCGAAATACACAGGCTTTGAACATCGCTGAAGACCAACATTTCCTAAGGAAAAAACGCATTGCTTAGCTCAAGGTTTGTCTGGGAAATTCTTACACATCAGGAGATGGCTCCGAGGTGGATTTCTACAAAGAACATCCATGCAAAGGACAAGCCTGCACAGCTCTGTGCACATCTGCCCCCTCCCCCTCACAGCCAGCAGCATTTCCAAGTGACCTCCTAAGGCCTTCGCCAAACTACAGGGGCACCTCTGGGTTTCCTGTTTCCCTCATTTTTCGGAATCTTTTCTAAAAAAAAAGAAAAACAAAAAACAAATTAAAAAAAAAAAAAAACCCGCACATTTCTTCGTAGAATGCCACAGTGGAAGGAAAACAGGCCTTCAATATTAAGACCTAAATTTGCAAAAAACTTGGAGCTTGGTTTTTTGTTTTGTTTTGTTTTGTTTTGTTTGAATCAAACCACCACATCATTTAAAATTTTTACACGTTCTAATTATTCGGTTCCAAAACACCAAACTTGTACTGCACACGGTCCCCATGGAAAGGCCCCTCAGCAGGACAGCCACAGATGCTGCCATGAAAGGGCAGCAGGGTGCCCTCCTCCCTTGTTTTCTGCCTGGGCGGCCACCGGGTTTTGAAACCCATGCACCCTACTAAGTTTCTAGGGTGCAATTCGTGGACCCTTCCCTTTCCCATCCCAGCAGGTGGTCAAGGGCCCGCTGGCCTCCAAAGTGCCAGAAGCAGGGCTGGGCCAGCCGGCCAGAGTTCAGGGTTCTGGCCCTTGGACTTGCAGCGGACACTAGGCTGCTTGGGAAAACCGCGCGGCTCTGACCTTTCAGCAAAGGGGTGGAGCGGTCAAGGCCTTGAGCCCAAAGGCGAGGCCTTTCTGCGACCGCCAGGTTGTGCCAACAGAGGGCGGACTACGTGGTTCCCTGCTCCACGCAGTCCCAGTTCCCTGACCTGTGGTCCGCACCCCTCCGCCGCGCCCACTGGATGCCGACCCTTGGGGACCCAGGAGCGCACGCAATGGGCGTTCCCAGCCGCCACGGCGACCCCCGAGAGGACAACGGGGAAGCCCTCCCCCACCCCCGCCAGGAGCCGACCCCCGCCCCGCGCCGCCCCGCCCCTGCCATGCTCCCGGTGCCTTCCCAGCCGCAGTGGGGATCCCCGGAGCACAACTGGGACCGCCCCCATCCCCGCCACGACCCGATTCCCGACCCGCGCCGCCCGGCTTCGCCCCGCCCCGGGCGCGCTC
Source organism: Bos javanicus (assembly GCF_032452875.1). Lineage (NCBI taxonomy): Eukaryota > Metazoa > Chordata > Mammalia > Artiodactyla > Bovidae > Bos > Bos javanicus. The sequence goes on along the minus strand of NW_026894677.1, from coordinate 55,037 downwards.
CCGGTGCGCTGCCCACCTTCACCACGAGCTCCCGGTGAGCCCCGCCCCCACGCCCGGTTCCAGGAGAGCCTCTGGGACCTCGCTCCCGCCGCCCGGTGAAACGGGAGGACAATCCATCCAGCCCACAGAGGCAATCCAAGCTGTCTAGAATTCAGGGATCCAACGAGGACTACGGAAAGGAAAGATGACCTGACCTAGGAGGGCCATGATATTCTATAGAACCGGACAAGGTTGGTTTCCAAGGAAACTTGATTCCTTGGAACCCGGAAAGCTGGTTCTTTTCATATGCAATTCCAAACCATGAGCTCCTTCCCAAAGCCTGCCTGGCCGCCAGCCCCACCCCCACTCCCCAGAAAAAACGGCTCAAAGAAATCTTTTCCATCTCAGGCGGAAAACTGGAAGATGTCTTGTCTTGTCTGTCTGGATTGATGTATGTGTCAGTGTGAGCCTTGTGATTTTTGATAATAGTGCTCAAGTTCTGAGTACTTATTTCAATGGTCTCAAGACAAGGCAGCCCTTGCAAACCCAACTGCTTCCAATACAAGAAAACTTTGACCTCAGGGAATGTCAGAGTCCCGTGAACTGGGAACTAGTCAATATTAAATATCTAGTAGTTTTGTTTTTGCTCCTCTACTGTAGACATGTCTAAGAGTCATCAACATGAAGCACAAAATGTTCATAGTGCCTCGGTTTGTTCTAAGGTAAAAATTGCTATATCGTTCTATCTGTCACAAGCTTGTCAACAAGAAAGTACCTCGAAAGAACAGGAACAAAACGAAAAATTAAATGTGATATGAGCTTTTAGATAAACTATGAACACTAATTACACTCTAAAATATCTGCCTATGAGAGTCTTGATTGAAGGCAGAGGAGAAGGGGACGACAGAGGCTAAGATGGTTGGATGGCATCACTGATTCGATGGACATGAGTTTGAGCAAGCCCCTGGAGTTGGTGATGGACACGGAAGCCCAGCGTCCTGCAGGCCACGGGGTCCCAAAGAGTCAGACACGACTGAGCCACTGAACTGAACTGAACATACAATCGTTTCTCCAGGTGTTTTGGTTACCCGAGTTTCTATCCTGTGCTAAACTAAGTGACGACAGTGTACTGAAGAGCTGGGTCATTTCCAAATAAATTAAAGTTCTGAAACATTCACGCCTTGAAAGGACCTCCCTTTTACACAGAAACAAAAGAGATTTTTGACTATCCAATAAGAGTGTCTGGCACCATCCTGACATGTGAAACGTAAGAAAGCAATTTTTTTTGTTTTGTTTGGTTCTGATCTTGGGGGTGTGTGTGTGTGTGTGTGTGTGTGTGTGCGTGCGTGCGTGCGGGGGAGGGGAGGGGCGCTACTATCACTGATAGGTATGTTCACCAATCTGTCGAATGCCAATATAAAAGTCAGTTCTTGGTTGCTGAAGGGAAATGTATGACTTGGTATTAAAAGAAGGTATGTGGCATGAAATCGCATTTTCTGAAGGAAAACGACGTCGTTCTTTCTTCCAGGTGGCAGTTTCAGGATGGGAGAAGCAAAGGAATGGGTACAGAATGGGATAAGGAGGTTGTAGGGCAAGTGGACCCCCAGAAAAGAGTGTTGTGCCTAGCACAAGGTTTCTTGAGAGGTTGAACTGCCTTTGCTAATGGATTTTAAGTTTCTTTACCTCTTCCGTGATCTCTTCTAGGTTGACCTAGAACAGAAATCTTTTGTTAGCTTTGGCTAAGTGGAGAAGTATTGCTTCACGGTGACTTGTGTGATCCTACCTGACTGTTCTAAACCCTTTTGATATCTATGCACTGCTGCTGCTGCTGCTGCTGCTGCGAAGTCGTTTCAGTCGTGTCCGAGTCTGTGTGACCCCATGGACGGCAGCCCACCAGGCCCCGCAGTCCCTGGGGTTCTCTAGGCAAGAACACTGGAGTGGGTTGCCATGTCCTCCTCCAATGCATGAAAGTGAAATGTGAAAGTGAAGTCGCTCAGTCGTGCCCGACTCTGAGCGACCCCATGGACTGCAGCCTACCAGGCTCTTCCGTCCATGAGATTTTCCAGGCAAGAGTACTGGAGTGGGGTGCCATTGCCTTCTCCCATATCTATTCACAAGCCTGCCTAAATCATTGACTTCTAGCCACCTTTGGGATGCCAATGACCACCCACCCTTACCAGGCCGCAGAGGAGAGAAAACACTTACCACAGGAGGTCCGGGTAAGGAACAAGGAACTAACAAGCTCCCACCAACCAGGATTCTGCAGAGGTCAACAAGAGGTCAGCAAGAGATGGGAGACTGCAGTCCAGAGGTCCTAGCAACTTCCAGCGAGCAGCAAAGACCCAGCATAGTCAAAACGAATTCAATGTTACCCAAAACAAATAAATAAACGGACAGAAGTTCTTGGAACACATGACTGAGGTTAGGGGTGAGGCAGTACATGTATGTGCCAGGATACTCTTAAAGTATACTCTTAACATAGATGAGGAGAACAAGGTAGGAGGAAAACTTACTGTTTGGTTCAGGTCGCTTCTGAGCCTTTTGGGGGAACCGACCTGAAGCCAGAGTCTAGCCGAAATACACAGGCTTTGAACATCGCTGAAGACCAACATTTCCTAAGGAAAAAACGCATTGCTTAGCTCAAGGTTTGTCTGGGAAATTCTTACACATCAGGAGATGGCTCCGAGGTGGATTTCTACAAAGAACATCCATGCAAAGGACAAGCCTGCACAGCTCTGTGCACATCTGCCCCCTCCCCCTCACAGCCAGCAGCATTTCCAAGTGACCTCCTAAGGCCTTCGCCAAACTACAGGGGCACCTCTGGGTTTCCTGTTTCCCTCATTTTTCGGAATCTTTTCTAAAAAAAAGAAAAACAAAAAACAAATTAAAAAAAAAAAAAAAACCCGCACATTTCTTCGTACAATGCCACAGTGGAAGGAAAACAGGCCTTCAATATTAAGACCTAAATTTGCAAAAAACTTGGAGCTTGGTTGTTTTGTTTTGTTTTGTTTTGTTTGAATCAAACCACCACATCATTTAAAATTTTTACACGTTCTAATTATTCGGTTCCAAAACACCAAACTTGTACTGCACACGGTCCCCATGGAAAGGCCCCTCAGCAGGACAGCCACAGATGCTGCCATGAAAGGGCAGCAGGGTGCCCTCCTCCCTTGTTTTCTGCCTGGGCGGCCACCGGGTTTTGAAACCCATGCACCCTACTAAGTTTCTAGGGTGCAATTCGTGGACCCTTCCCTTTCCCATCCCAGCAGGTGGTCAAGGGCCCGCTGGCCTCCAAAGTGCCAGAAGCAGGGCTGGGCCAGCCGGCCAGAGTTCAGGGTTCTGGCCCTTGGACTTGCAGCGGACACTAGGCTGCTTGGGAAAACCGCGCGGCTCTGACCTTTCAGCAAAGGGGTGGAGCGGTCAAGGCCTTGAGCCCAAAGGCGAGGCCTTTCTGCGACCGCCAGGTTGTGCCAACAGAGGGCGGACTACGTGGTTCCCTGCTCCACGCAGTCCCAGTTCCCTGACCTGTGGTCCGCACCCCTCCGCCGCGCCCACTGGATGCCGACCCTTGGGGACCCAGGAGCGCACGCAGTGGGCGTTCCCAGCCGCCACGGCGACCCCCGAGAGGACAACGGGGAAGCCCTCCCCCCCCCCCGCCAGGAGCCGACCCCCGCCCCGCGCCGCCCCGCCCCTGCCATGCTCCCGGTGCCTTCCCAGCCGCAGTGGGGATCCCCGGAGCACAACTGGGACCGCCCCCATCCCCGCCACGACCCGATTCCCGACCCGCGCCGCCCGGCTTCGCCCCGCCCCGGGCGCGCTCCCGGTGCGCTGCCCACCTTCACCACGGGCTCCCGGTGAGCCCCGCCCCCACGCCCGGTTCCAGGAGAGCCTCTGGGACCTCGCTCCCGCCGCCCGGGGAAACGGGAGGACAATCCATCCAGCCCACAGAGGCAATCCAAGCTGTCTAGAATTCAGGGATCCAACGAGGACTACGGAAAGGAAAGATGACCTGACCTAGGAGGGCCATGATATTCTATAGAACCGGACAAAGTTGGTTTCCAAGGAAACTTGATTCCTTGGAACCCGGAAAGCTGGTTCTTTTCATATGCAATTCCAAACCATGAGCTCCTTCCCAAAGCCTGCCTGGCCGCCAGCCCCACCCCCACTCCCCAGAAAAAACGGCTCAAAGAAATCTTTTCCATCTCAGGCGGAAAACTGGAAGATGTCTTGTCTTGTCTGTCTGGATTGATGTATGTGTCAGTGTGAGCCTTGTGATTTTTGATAATAGTGCTCAAGTTCTGAGTTCTTATTTCAATGGTCTCAAGACAAGGCAGCCCTTGCAAACCCAACTGCTTCCAATACAAGAAAACTTTGACCTCAGGGAATGTCAGAGTCCCGTGAACTGGGAACTAGTCAATATTAAATATCTAGTAGTTTTGTTTTGCTCCTCTACTGTAGACATGTCTAAGAGTCATCAACATGAAGCACAAAATGTTCATAGTGCCTCGGTTTGTTCTAAGGTAAAAATTGCTATATCGTTCTATCTGTCACAAGCTTGTCAACAAGAAAGTACCTCGAAAGAACAGGAACAAAACGAAAAATTAAATGTGATATGAGCTTTTAGATAAACTATGAACACTAATTACACTCGAAAATATCTGCCTATGAGAGTCTTGATTGAAGGCAGAGGAGAAGGGGACGACAGAGGCTAAGATGGTTGGATGGCATCACTGATTCGATGGACATGAGTTTGAGCAAGCCCCTGGAGTTGGTGATGGACACGGAAGCCCAGCGTCCTGCAGGCCACGGGGTCCCAAAGAGTCAGACACGACTGAGCCACTGAACTGAACTGAACATACAATCGTTTCTCCAGGTGTTTTGGTTACCCGAGTTTCTATCCTGTGCTAAACTAAGTGACGACAGTGTACTGAAGAGCTGGGTCATTTCCAAATAAATTCAAGTTCTGAAACATTCACGCCTTGAAAGGACCTCCCTTTTACACAGAAACAAAAGAGATTTTTGACTATCCAATAATAGTGTCTGGCACCATCCTGACATGTGAAACGTAAGAAAGCAATTTTTTTTGTTTTGTTTGGTTCTGATCTTGGGTGTGTGTGTGTGTGTGTGTGTGTGTGTGCGTGCGTGCGTGCGGGGAGGGGAGGGGCGCTACTATCACTGATAAGTATGTTCACCAATCTGTCGAATGCCAATATAAAAGTCAGTTCTTGGTTGCTGAAGGGAAATGTATGACTTGGTATTAAAAGAAGGTATGTGGCATGAAATCGCATTTTCTGAAGGAAAACGACGTCGTTCTTTCTTCCAGGTGGCAGTTTCAGGATGGGAGAAGCAAAGGAATGGGTACAGAATGGGATAAGGAGGTTGTAGGGAAAGTGGACCCCCAGAAAAGAGTGTTGTGCCTAGCACAAGGTTTCTTGAGAGGTTGAACTGCCTTTGCTAATGGATTTTAAGTTTCTTTACCTCTTCCGTGATCTCTTCTAGGTTGACCTAGAACAGAAATCTTTTGTTAGCTTTGGCTAAGTGGAGAAGTATTGCTTCACGGTGACTTGTGTGATCCTACCTGACTGTTCTAAACCCTTTTGATATCTATGCACTGCTGCTGCTGCTGCTGCTGCTGCTGAAGTCGTTTCAGTCGTGTCCGAGTCTGTGTGACCCCATGGACGGCAGCCCACCAGGCCCCGCAGTCCCTGGGGTTCTCTAGGCAAGAACACTGGAGTGGGTTGCCATGTCCTCCTCCAATGCATGAAAGTGAAATGTGAAAGTGAAGTCGCTCAGTCGTGCCCGACTCTGAGCGACCCCATGGACTGCAGCCTACCAGGCTCTTCCGTCCATGAGATTTTCCAGGCAAGAGTACTGGAGTGGGGTGCCATTGCCTTCTCCCATATCTATTCACAAGCCTGCCTAAATCATTGACTTCTAGCCACCTTTGGGATGCCAATGACCACCCACCCTTACCAGGCCGCAGAGGAGAGAAAACACTTACCACAGGAGGTCCGGGTAAGGAACAAGGAACTAACAAGCTCCTACCAACCAGGATTCTGCAGAGGTCAACAAGAGGTCAGCAAGAGATGGGAGACTGCAGTCCAGAGGTCCTAGCAACTTCCAGCGAGCAGCAAAGACCCAGCATAGTCAAAACGAATTCAATGTTACCAAAAACAAATAAATAAACGGACAGAAGTTCTTGGAACACATGACTGAGGTTAGGGGTGAGGCAGTACATGTATGTGCCAGGATACTCTTAAAGTATACTCTTAACATAGATGAGGAGAACAAGGTAGGAGGAAAACTTACTGTTTGGTTCAGGTCGCTTCTGAGCCTTTTGGGGGAACCGACCTGAAGCCAGAGTCTAGCCGAAATACACAGGCTTTGAACATCGCTGAAGACCAACATTTCCTAAGGAAAAAACGCATTGCTTAGCTCAAGGTTTGTCTGGGAAATTCTTACACATCAGGAGATGGCTCCGAGGTGGATTTCTACAAAGAACATCCATGCAAAGGACAAGCCTGCACAGCTCTGTGCACATCTGCCCCCTCCCCCTCACAGCCAGCAGCATTTCCAAGTGACCTCCTAAGGCCTTCGCCAAACTACAGGGGCACCTCTGGGCTTCCTGTTTCCCTCATTTTTCGGAATCTTTTCTAAAAAAAAGAAAAACAAAAAACAAATTAAAAAAAAAAAAAAAAACCCGCACATTTCTTCGTAGAATGCCACAGTGGAAGGAAAACAGGCCTTCAATATTAAGACCTAAATTTGCAAAAAACTTGGAGCTTGGTTGTTTTGTTTTGTTTTGTTTTGTTTGAATCAAACCACCACATCATTTAAAATTTTTACACGTTCTAATTATTCGGTTCCAAAACACCAAACTTGTACTGCACACGGTCCCCATGGAAAGGCCCCTCAGCAGGACAGCCACAGATGCTGCCATGAAAGGGCAGCAGGGTGCCCTCCTCCCTTGTTTTCTGCCTGGGCGGCCACCGGGTTTTGAAACCCATGCACCCTACTAAGTTTCTAGGGTGCAATTCGTGGACCCTTCCCTTTCCCATCCCAGCAGGTGGTCAAGGGCCCGCTGGCCTCCAAAGTGCCAGAAGCAGGGCTGGGCCAGCCGGCCAGAGTTCAGGGTTCTGGCCCTTGGACTTGCAGCGGACACTAGGCTGCTTGGGAAAACCGCGCGGCTCTGACCTTTCAGCAAAGGGGTGGAGCGGTCAAGGCCTTGAGCCCAAAGGCGAGGCCTTTCTGCGACCGCCAGGTTGTGCCAACAGAGGGCGGACTACGTGGTTCCCTGCTCCACGCAGTCCCAGTTCCCTGACCTGTGGTCCGCACCCCTCCGCCGCGCCCACTGGATGCCGACCCTTGGGGACCCAGGAGCGCACGCAATGGGCGTTCCCAGCCGCCACGGCGACCCCCGAGAGGACAACGGGGAAGCCCTCCCCACCCCCGCCAGGAGCCGACCCCCGCCCCGCGCCGCCCCGCCCCTGCCATGCTCCCGGTGCCTTCCCAGCCGCAGTGGGGATCCCCGGAGCACAACTGGGACCGCCCCCCATCCCCGCCACGACCCGATTCCCGACCCGCGCCGCCCGGCTTCGCCCCGCCCCGGGCGCGCTCCCGGTGCGCTGCCCACCTTCACCACGGGCTCCCGGTGAGCCCCGCCCCCACGCCCGGTTCCAGGAGAGCCTCTGGGACCTCGCTCCCGCCGCCCGGTGAAACGGGAGGACAATCCATCCAGCCCACAGAGGCAATCCAAGCTGTCTAGAATTCAGGGTTCCAACGAGGACTACGGAAAGGAAAGATGACCTGACCTAGGAGGGCCATGATATTCTATAGAACCGGACAAAGTTGGTTTCCAAGGAAACTTGATTCCTTGGAACCCGGAAAGCTGGTTCTTTTCATATGCAATTCCAAACCATGAGCTCCTTCCCAAAGCCTGCCTGGCCGCCAGCCCCACCCCCACTCCCCAGAAAAAACGGCTCAAAGAAATCTTTTCCATCTCAGGCGGAAAACTGGAAGATGTCTTGTCTTGTCTGTCTGGATTGATGTATGTGTCAGTGTGAGCCTTGTGATTTTTGATAATAGTGCTCAAGTTCTGAGTTCTTATTTCAATGGTCTCAAGACAAGGCAGCCCTTGCAAACCCAACTGCTTCCAATACAAGACAACTTTGACCTCAGGGAATGTCAGAGTCCCGTGAACTGGGAACTAGTCAATATTAAATATCTAGTAGTTTTGTTTTTGCTCCTCTACTGTAGACATGTCTAAGAGTCATCAACATGAAGCACAAAATGTTCATAGTGCCTCGGTTTGTTCTAAGGTAAAAATTGCTATATCGTTCTATCTGTCACAAGCTTGTCAACAAGAAAGTACCTCGAAAGAACAGGAACAAAACGAAAAATTAAATGTGATATGAGCTTTTAGATAAACTATGAACACTAATTACACTCGAAAATATCTGCCTATGAGAGTCTTGATTGAAGGCAGAGGAGAAGGGGACGACAGAGGCTAAGATGGTTGGATGGCATCACTGATTCGATGGACATGAGTTTGAGCAAGCCCCTGGAGTTGGTGATGGACACGGAAGCCCAGCGTCCTGCAGGCCACGGGGTCCCAAAGAGTCAGACACGACTGAGCCACTGAACTGAACTGAACATACAATCGTTTCTCCAGGTGTTTTGGTTACCCGAGTTTCTCTCCTGTGCTAAACTAAGTGACGACAGTGTACTGAAGAGCTGGGTCATTTCCAAATAAATTAAAGTTCTGAAACATTCACGCCTTGAAAGGACCTCCCTTTTACACAGAAACAAAAGAGATTTTTGACTATCCAATAAGAGTGTGTGGCACCATCCTGACATGTGAAACGTAAGAAAGCAATTTTTTTTGTTTTGTTTGGTTCTGATCTTGTGTGTGTGTGTGTGCGTGCGTGCGTGCGTGCGTGCGTGCGGGGGAGGGGAGGGGCGCTACTATCACTGATAGGTATGTTCACCAATCTGTCGAATGCCAATATAAAAGTCAGTTCTTGGTTGCTGAAGGGAAATGTATGACTTGGTATTAAAAGAAGGTATGTGGCATGAAATCGCATTTTCTGAAGGAAAACGACGTCGTTCTTTCTTCCAGGTGGCAGTTTCAGGATGGGAGAAGCAAAGGAATGGGTACAGAATGGGATCAGGAGGTTGTAGGGAAAGTGGACCCCCAGAAAAGAGTGTTGTGCCTAGCACAAGGTTTCTTGAGAGGTTGAACTGCCTTTGCTAATGGATTTTAAGTTTCTTTACCTCTTCCGTGATCTCTTCTAGGTTGACCTAGAACAGAAATCTTTTGTTAGCTTTGGCTAAGTGGAGAAGTATGGCTTCACGGTGACTTGTGTCATCCTACCTGACTGTTCTAAACCCTTTTGATATCTATGCACTGCTGCTGCTGCTGCTGCTGCTGCTGAAGTCGTTTCAGTCGTGTCCGAGTCTGTGTGACCCCATGGACGGCAGCCCACCAGGCCCCGCAGTCCCTGGGGTTCTCCAGGCAAGAACACTGGAGTGGGTTGCCATGTCCTCCTCCAATGCATGAAAGTGAAATGTGAAAGTGAAGTCGCTCAGTCGTGCCCGACTCTGAGCGACCCCATGGACTGCAGCCTACCAGGCTCTTCCGTCCATGAGATTTTCCAGGCAAGAGTACTGGAGTGGGGTGCCATTGCCTTCTCCCATATCTATTCACAAGCCTGCCTAAATCATTGACTTCTAGCCACCTTTGGGATGCCAATGACCACCCACCCTTACCAGGCCGCAGAGGAGAGAAAACACTTACCACAGGAGGTCCGGGTAAGGAACAAGGAACTAACAAGCTCCCACCAACCAGGATTCTGCAGAGGTCAACAAGAGGTCAGCAAGAGATGGGAGACTGCAGTCCAGAGGTCCTAGCAACTTCCAGCGAGCAGCAAAGACCCAGCATAGTCAAAACGAATTCAATGTTACCAAAAACAAATAAATAAACGGACAGAAGTTCTTGGAACACATGACTGAGGTTAGGGGTGAGGCAGTACATGTATGTGCCAGGATACTCTTAAAGTATACTCTTAACATAGATGAGGAGAACAAGGTAGGAGGAAAACTTACTGTTTGGTTCAGGTCGCTTCTGAGCCTTTTGGGGGAACCGACCTGAAGCCAGAGTCTAGCCGAAATACACAGGCTTTGAACATCGCTGAAGACCAACATTTCCTAAGGAAAAAACGCATTGCTTAGCTCAAGGTTTGTCTGGGAAATTCTTACACATCAGGAGATGGCTCCGAGGTGGATTTCTACAAAGAACATCCATGCAAAGGACAAGCCTGCACAGCTCTGTGCACATCTGCCCCCTCCCCCCCTCACAGCCAGCAGCATTTCCAAGTGACCTCCTAAGGCCTTCGCCAAACTACAGGGGCACCTCTGGGCTTCCTGTTTCCCTCATTTTTCGGAATCTTTTCAAAAAAAGAAAAACAAAAAACAAATTAAAAAAAAAAAAAAAAAACCCGCACATTTCTTCGTACAATGCCACAGTGGAAGGAACACAGGCCTTCAATATTAAGACCTAAATTTGCAAAAAACTTGGAGCTTGGTTTTTTGGTTTGTTTTGTTTTGTTTTGTTTGAATCAAACCACCACATCATTTAAAATTTTTACACGTTCTAATTATTCCGTTCCAAAACACCAAACTTGTACTGCACACGGTCCCCATGGAAAGGCCCCTCAGCAGGACAGCCACAGATGCTGCCATGAAAGGGCAGCAGGGTGCCCTCCTCCCTTGTTTTCTGCCTGGGCGGCCACCGGGTTTTGAAACCCATGCACCCTACTAAGTTTCTAGGGTGCAATTCGTGGACCCTTCCCTTTCCCATCCCAGCAGGTGGTCAAGGGCCCGCTGGCCTCCAAAGTGCCAGAAGCAGGGCTGGGCCAGCCGGCCAGAGTTCAGGGTTCTGGCCCTTGGACTTGCAGCGGACACTAGGCTGCTTGGGAAAACCGCGCGGCTCTGACCTTTCAGCAAAGGGGTGGAGCGGTCAAGGCCTTGAGCCCAAAGGCGAGGCCTTTCTGCGACCGCCAGGTTGTGCCAACAGAGGGCGGACTACGTGGTTCCCTGCTCCACGCAGTCCCAGTTCCCTGACCTGTGGTCCGCACCCCTCCGCCGCGCCCACTGGATGCCGACCCTTGGGGACCCAGGAGCGCACGCAATGGGCGTTCCCAGCCGCCACGGCGACCCCCGAGAGGACAACGGGGAAGCCCTCCCCCACCCCCGCCAGGAGCCGACCCCCGCCCCGCGCCGCCCCGCCCCTGCCATGCTCCCGGTGCCTTCCCAGCCGCAGTGGGGATCCCCGGAGCACAACTGGGACCGCCCCCATCCCCGCCACGACCCGATTCCCGACCCGCGCCGCCCGGCTTCGCCCCGCCCCGGGCGCGCTCCCGGTGCGCTGCCCACCTTCACCACGGGCTCCCGGTGAGCCCCGCCCCCGCGCCCGGTTCCAGGAGAGCCTCTGGGACCTCGCTCCCGCCGCCCGGTGAAACGGGAGGACAATCCATCCAGCCCACAGAGGCAATCCAAGCTGTCTAGAATTCAGGGTTCCAACGAGGACTACGGAAAGGAAAGATGACCTGACCTAGGAGGGCCATGATATTCTATAGAACCGGACAAAGTTGGTTTCCAAGGAAACTTGATTCCTTGGAACCCGGAAAGCTGGTTCTTTTCATATGCAATTCCAAACCATGAGCTCCTTCCCAAAGCCTGCCTGGCCGCCAGCCCCACCCCCACTCCCCAGAAAAAACGGCTCAAAGAAATCTTTTCCATCTCAGGCGGAAAACTGGAAGATGTCTTGTCTTGTCTGTCTGGATTGATGTATGTGTCAGTGTGAGCCTTGTGATTTTTGATAATAGTGCTCAAGTTCTGAGTTCTTATTTCAATGGTCTCAAGACAAGGCAGCCCTTGCAAACCCAACTGCTTCCAATACAAGACAACTTTGACCTCAGGGAATGTCAGAGTCCCGTGAACTGGGAACTAGTCAATATTAAATATCTAGTAGTTTTGTTTTTGCTCCTCTACTGTAGACATGTCTAAGAGTCATCAACATGAAGCACAAAATGTTCATAGTGCCTCGGTTTGTTCTAAGGTAAAAATTGCTATATCGTTCTATCTGTCACAAGCTTGTCAACAAGAAAGTACCTCGAAAGAACAGGAACAAAACGAAAAATTAAATGTGATATGAGCTTTTAGATAAACTATGAACACTAATTACACTCGAAAATATCTGCCTATGAGAGTCTTGATTGAAGGCAGAGGAGAAGGGGACGACAGAGGCTAAGATGGTTGGATGGCATCACTGATTCGATGGACATGAGTTTGAGCAAGCCCCTGGAGTTGGTGATGGACACGGAAGCCCAGCGTCCTGCAGGCCACGGGGTCCCAAAGAGTCAGACACGACTGAGCCACTGAACTGAACTGAACATACAATCGTTTCTCCAGGTGTTTGGGTTACCCGAGTTTCTCTCCTGTGCTAAACTAAGTGACGACAGTGTACTGAAGAGCTGGGTCATTTCCAAATAAATTAAAGTTCTGAAACATTCACGCCTTGAAAGGACCTCCCTTTTACACAGAAACAAAAGAGATTTTTGACTATCCAATAAGAGTGTGTGGCACCATCCTGACATGTGAAACGTAAGAAAGCAATTTTTTTTGTTTTGTTTGGTTCTGATCTTGGGTGTGTGTGTGTGCGTGCGTGCGTGCGTGCGTGCGGGGGAGGGGAGGGGCGCTACTATCACTGATAGGTATGTTCACCAATCTGTCGAATGCCAATATAAAAGTCAGTTCTTGGTTGCTGAAGGGAAATGTATGACTTGGTATTAAAAGAAGGTATGTGGCATGAAATCGCGTTTTCTGAAGGAAAACGACGTCGTTCTTTCTTCCAGGTGGCAGTTTCAGGATGGGAGAAGCAAAGGAATGGGTACAGAATGGGATAAGGAGGTTGTAGGGAAAGTGGACCCCCAGAAAAGAGTGTTGTGCCTAGCACAAGGTTTCTTGAGAGGTTGAACTGCCTTTGCTAATGGATTTTAAGTTTCTTTACCTCTTCCGTGATCTCTTCTAGGTTGACCTAGAACAGAAATCTTTTGTTAGCTTTGGCTAAGTGGAGAAGTATTGCTTCACGGTGACTTGTGTGATCCTACCTGACTGTTCTAAACCCTTTTGATATCTATGCACTGCTGCTGCTGCTGCTGCGAAGTCGTTTCAGTCGTGTCCGAGTCTGTGTGACCCCATGGACGGCAGCCCACCAGGCCCCGCAGTCCCTGGGGTTCTCCAGGCAAGAACACTGGAGTGGGTTGCCATGTCCTCCTCCAATGCATGAAAGTTAAATGTGAAAGTGAAGTCGCTCCGTCGTGCCCGACTCTGAGCGACCCCATGGACTGCAGCCTACCAGGCTCTTCCGTCCATGAGATTTTCCAGGCAAGAGTACTGGAGTGGGGTGCCATTGCCTTCTCCCATATCTATTCACAAGCCTGCCTAAATCATTGACTTCTAGCCACCTTTGGGATGCCAATGCCCACCCACCCTTACCAGGCCGCAGAGGAGAGAAAACACTTACCACAGGAGGTCCGGGTAAGGAACAAGGAACTAACAAGCTCCCACCAACCAGGATTCTGCAGAGGTCAACAAGAGGTCAGCAAGAGATGGGAGACTGCAGTCCAGAGGTCCTAGCAACTTCCAGCGAGCAGCAAAGACCCAGCATAGTCAAAACGAATTCAATGTTACCAAAAACAAATAAATAAACGGACAGAAGTTCTTGGAACACATGACTGAGGTTAGGGGTGAGGCAGTACATGTATGTGCCAGGATACTCTTAAAGTATACTCTTAACATAGATGAGGAGAACAAGGTAGGAGGAAAACTTACTGTTTGGTTCAGGTCGCTTCTGAGCCTTTTGGGGGAACCGACCTGAAGCCAGAGTCTAGCCGAAATACACAGGCTTTGAACATCGCTGAAGACCAACATTTCCTAAGGAAAAAACGCATTGCTTAGCTCAAGGTTTGTCTGGGAAATTCTTACACATCAGGAGATGGCTCCGAGGTGGATTTCTACAAAGAACATCCATGCAAAGGACAAGCCTGCACAGCTCTGTGCACATCTGCCCCCTCCCCCTCACAGCCAGCAGCATTTCCAAGTGACCTCCTAAGGCCTTCGCCAAACTACAGGGGCACCTCTGGGTTTCCTGTTTCCCTCATTTTTCGGAATCTTTTCTAAAAAAAAGAAAAACAAAAAACAAATTAAAAAAAAAAAAAAAAACCCGCACATTTCTTCGTACAATGCCACAGTGGAAGGAACACAGGCCTTCAATATTAAGACCTAAATTTGCAAAAAACTTGGAGCTTGGTTTTTTGGTTTGTTTTGTTTTGTTTTGTTTGAATCAAACCACCACATCATTTAAAATTTTTACACGTTCTAATTATTCCGTTCCAAAACACCAAACTTGTACTGCACACGGTCCCCATGGAAAGGCCCCTCAGCAGGACAGCCACAGATGCTGCCATGAAATGGCAGCAGGGTGCCCTCCTCCCTTGTTTTCTGCCTGGGCGGCCACCGGGTTTTGAAACCCATGCACCCTACTAAGTTTCTAGGGTGCAATTCGTGGACCCTTCCCTTTCCCATCCCAGCAGGTGGTCAAGGGCCCGCTGGCCTCCAAAGTGCCAGAAGCAGGGCTGGGCCAGCCGGCCAGAGTTCAGGGTTCTGGCCCTTGGACTTGCAGCGGACACTAGGCTGCTTGGGAAAACCGTGCGGCTCTGACCTTTCAGCAAAGGGGTGGAGCGGTCAAGGCCTTGAGCCCAAAGGCGAGGCCTTTCTGCGACCGCCAGGTTGTGCCAACAGAGGGCGGACTACGTGGTTCCCTGCTCCACGCAGTCCCAGTTCCCTGACCTGTGGTCCGCACCCCTCCGCCGCGCCCACTGGATGCCGACCCTTGGGGACCCAGGAGCGCACGCAATGGGCGTTCCCAGCCGCCACGGCGACCCCCGAGAGGACAACGGGGAAGCCCTCCCCACCCCCGCCAGGAGCCGACCCCCGCCCCGCGCCGCCCCGCCCCTGCCATGCTCCCGGTGCCTTCCCAGCCGCAGTGGGGATCCCCGGAGCACAACTGGGACCGCCCCCATCCCCGCCACGACCCGATTCCCGACCCGCGCCGCCCGGCTTCGCCCCGCCCCGGGCGCGCTCCCGGTGCGCTGCCCACCTTCACCACGGGCTCCCGGTGAGCCCCGCCCCCACGCCCGGTTCCAGGAGAGCCTCTGGGACCTCGCTCCCGCCGCCCGGTGAAACGGGAGGACAATCCATCCAGCCCACAGAGGCAATCCAAGCTGTCTAGAATTCAGGGTTCCAACGAGGACTACGGAAAGGAAAGATGACCTGACCTAGGAGGGCCATGATATTCTATAGAACCGGACAAAGTTGGTTTCCAAGGAAACTTGATTCCTTGGAACCCGGAAAGCTGGTTCTTTTCATATGCAATTCCAAACCATGAGCTCCTTCCCAAAGCCTGCCTGGCCGCCAGCCCCACCCCCACTCCCCAGAAAAAACGGCTCAAAGAAATCTTTTCCATCTCAGGCGGAAAACTGGAAGATGTCTTGTCTTGTCTGTCTGGATTGATGTATGTGTCAGTGTGAGCCTTGTGATTTTTGATAATAGTGCTCAAGTTCTGAGTTCTTATTTCAATGGTCTCAAGACAAGGCAGCCCTTGCAAACCCAACTGCTTCCAATACAAGAAAACTTTGACCTCAGGGAATGTCAGAGTCCCGTGAACTGGGAACTAGTCAATATTAAATATCTAGTAGTTTTGTTTTTGCTCCTCTACTGTAGACATGTCTAAGAGTCATCAACATGAAGCACAAAATGTTCATAGTGCCTCGGTTTGTTCTAAGGTAAAAATTGCTATATCGTTCTATCTGTCACAAGCTTGTCAACAAGAAAGTACCTCGAAAGAACAGGAACAAAACGAAAAATTAAATGTGATATGAGCTTTTAGATAAACTATGAACACTAATTACACTCGAAAATATCTGCCTATGAGAGTCTTGATTGAAGGCAGAGGAGAAGGGGACGACAGAGGCTAAGATGGTTGGATGGCATCACTGATTCGATGGACATGAGTTTGAGCAAGCCCCTGGAGTTGGTGATGGACACGGAAGCCCAGCGTCCTGCAGGCCACGGGGTCCCAAAGAGTCAGACACGACTGAGCCACTGAACTGAACTGAACATACAATCGTTTCTCCAGGTGTTTTGGTTACCCGAGTTTCTATCCTGTGCTAAACTAAGTGACGACAGTGTACTGAAGAGCTGGGTCATTTCCAAATAAATTCAAGTTCTGAAACATTCACGCCTTGAAAGGACCTCCCTTTTACACAGAAACAAAAGAGATTTTTGACTATCCAATAATAGTGTCTGGCACCATCCTGACATGTGAAACGTAAGAAAGCAATTTTTTTTGTGTTGTTTGGTTCTGATCTTGGGTGTGTGTGTGTGTGTGTGTGTGTGTGCGTGCGTGCGGGGGGGGGGGGGGCTACTATCACTGATAGGTATGTTCACCAATCTGTCGAATGCCAATATAAAAGTCAGTTCTTGGTTGCTGAAGGGAAATGTATGACTTGGTATTAAAAGAAGGTATGTGGCATGAAATCGCATTTTCTGAAGGAAAACGACGTCGTTCTTTCTTCCAGGTGGCAGTTTCAGGATGGGAGAAGCAAAGGAATGGGTACAGAATGGGATAAGGAGGTTGTAGGGAAAGTGGACCCCCAGAAAAGAGTGTTGTGCCTAGCACAAGGTTTCTTGAGAGGTTGAACTGCCTTTGCTAATGGATTTTAAGTTTCTTTACCTCTTCCGTGATCTCTTCTAGGTTGACCTAGAACAGAAATCTCTTGTTAGCTTTGGCTAAGTGGAGAAGTATGGCTTCACGGTGACTTGTGTCATCCTACCTGACTGTTCTAAACCCTTTTGATATCTATGCACTGCTGCTGCTGCTGCTGCTGCTGCTGCGAAGTCGTTTCAGTCGTGTCCGAGTCTGTGTGACCCCATGGACGGCAGCCCACCAGGCCCCGCAGTCCCTGGGGTTCTCCAGGCAAGAACACTGGAGTGGGTTGCCATGTCCTCCTCCAATGCATGAAAGTGAAATGTGAAAGTGAAGTCGCTCAGTCGTGCCCGACTCTGAGCGACCCCATGGACTGCAGCCTACCAGGCTCTTCCGTCCATGAGATTTTCCAGGCAAGAGTACTGGAGTGGGGTGCCATTGCCTTCTCCCATATCTATTCACAAGCCTGCCTAAATCATTGACTTCTAGCCACCTTTGGGATGCCAATGACCACCCACCCTTACCAGGCCGCAGAGGAGAGAAAACACTTACCACAGGAGGTCCGGGTAAGGAACAAGGAACTAACAAGCTCCCACCAACCAGGATTCTGCAGAGGTCAACAAGAGGTCAGCAAGAGATGGGAGACTGCAGTCCAGAGGTCCTAGCAACTTCCAGCGAGCAGCAAAGACCCAGCATAGTCAAAACGAATTCAATGTTACCAAAAACAAATAAATAAACGGACAGAAGTTCTTGGAACACATGACTGAGGTTAGGGGTGAGGCAGTACATGTATGTGCCAGGATACTCTTAAAGTATACTGTTAACATAGATGAGGAGAACAAGGTAGGAGGAAAACTTACTGTTTGGTTCAGGTCGCTTCTGAGCCTTTTGGGGGAACCGACCTGAAGCCAGAGTCTAGCAGAAATACACAGGCTTTGAACATCGCTGAAGACCAACATTTCCTAAGGAAAAAACGCATTGCTTAGCTCAAGGTTTGTCTGGGAAATTCTTACACATCAGGAGATGGCTCCGAGGTGGATTTCTACAAAGAACATCCATGCAAAGGACAAGCCTGCACAGCTCTGTGCACATCTGCCCCCTCCCCCTCACAGCCAGCAGCATTTCCAAGTGACCTCCTAAGGCCTTCGCCAAACTACAGGGGCACCTCTGGGCTTCCTGTTTCCCTCATTTTTCGGAATCTTTTCTAAAAAAAAGAAAAACAAAAAACAAATTAAAAAAAAAAAAAAAAACCCGCACATTTCTTCGTACAATGCCACAGTGGAAGGAACACAGGCCTTCAATATTAAGACCTAAATTTGCAAAAAACTTGGAGCTTGGTTTTTTGTTTTGTTTTGTTTTGTTTTGTTTGAATCAAACCACCACATCATTTAAAATTTTTACACGTTCTAATTATTCCGTTCCAAAACACCAAACTTGTACTGCACACGGTCCCCATGGAAAGGCCCCTCAGCAGGACAGCCACAGATGCTGCCATGAAAGGGCAGCAGGGTGCCCTCCTCCCTTGTTTTCTGCCTGGGCGGCCACCGGGTTTTGAAACCCATGCACCCTACTAAGTTTCTAGGGTGCAATTCGTGGACCCTTCCCTTTCCCATCCCAGCAGGTGGTCAAGGGCCCGCTGGCCTCCAAAGTGCCAGAAGCAGGGCTGGGCCAGCCGGCCAGAGTTCAGGGTTCTGGCCCTTGGACTTGCAGCGGACACTAGGCTGCTTGGGAAAACCGCGCGGCTCTGACCTTTCAGCAAAGGGGTGGAGCGGTCAAGGCCTTGAGCCCAAAGGCGAGGCCTTTCTGCGACCGCCAGGTTGTGCCAACAGAGGGCGGACTACGTGGTTCCCTGCTCCACGCAGTCCCAGTTCCCTGACCTGTGGTCCGCACCCCTCCGCCGCGCCCACTGGATGCCGACCCTTGGGGACCCAGGAGCGCACTCAATGGGCGTTCCCAGCCGCCACGGCGACCCCCGAGAGGACAACGGGGAAGCCCTCCCCACCCCCGCCAGGAGCCGACCCCCGCCCCGCGCCGCCCCGCCCCTGCCATGCTCCCGGTGCCTTCCCAGCCGCAGTGGGGATTCCCGGAGCACAACTGGGACCGCCCCCATCCCCGCCACGACCCGATTCCCGACCCGCGCCGCCCGGCTTCGCCCCGCCCCGGGCGCGCTCCCGGTGCGCTGCCCACCTTCACCACGGGCTCCCGGTGAGCCCCGCCCCCACGCCCGGTTCCAGGAGAGCCTCTGGGACCTCGCTCCCGCCGCCCGGTGAAACGGGAGGACAATCCATCCAGCCCACAGAGGCAATCCAAGCTGTCTAGAATTCAGGGATCCAACGAGGACTACGGAAAGGAAAGATGACCTGACCTAGGAGGGCCATGATATTCTATAGAACCGGACAAAGTTGGTTTCCAAGGAAACTTGATTCCTTGGAACCCGGAAAGCTGGTTCTTTTCATATGCAATTCCAAACCAGGAGCTCCTTCCCAAAGCCTGCCTGGCCGCCAGCCCCACCCCCACTCCCCAGAAAAAACGGCTCAAAGAAATCTTTTCCATCTCAGGCGGAAAACTGGAAGATGTCTTGTCTTGTCTGTCTGGATTGATGTATGTGTCAGTGTGAGCCTTGTGATTTTTGATAATAGTGCTCAAGTTCTGAGTTCTTATTTCAATGGTCTCAAGACAAGGCAGCCCTTGCAAACCCAACTGCTTCCAATACAAGAAAACTTTGACCTCAGGGAATGTCAGAGTCCCGTGAACTGGGAACTAGTCAATATGAAATATCTAGTAGTTTTGTTTTTGCTCCTCTACTGTAGACATGTCTAAGAGTCATCAACATGAAGCACAAAATGTTCATAGTGCCTCGGTTTGTTCTAAGGTAAAAATTGCTATATCGTTCTATCTGTCACAAGCTTGTCAACAAGAAAGTACCTCGAAAGAACAGGAACAAAACGAAAAATTAAATGTGATATGAGCTTTTAGATAAACTATGAACACTAATTACACTCGAAAATATCTGCCTATGAGAGTCTTGATTGAAGGCAGAGGAGAAGGGGACGACAGAGGCTAAGATGGTTGGATGGCATCACTGATTCGATGGACATGAGTTTGAGCAAGCCCCTGGAGTTGGTGATGGACACGGAAGCCCAGCGTCCTGCAGGCCACGGGGTCCCAAAGAGTCAGACACGACTGAGCCACTGAACTGAACTGAACATACAATCGTTTCTCCAGGTGTTTTGGTTACCCGAGTTTCTATCCTGTGCTAAACTAAGTGACGACAGTGTACTGAAGAGCTGGGTCATTTCCAAATAAATTCAAGTTCTGAAACATTCACGCCTTGAAAGGACCTCCCTTTTACACAGAAACAAAAGAGATTTTTGACTATCCAATAATAGTGTCTGGCACCATCCTGACATGTGAAACGTAAGAAAGCAATTTTTTTGTTTTGTTTGGTTCTGATCTTGGGGTGTGTGTGTGTGTGTGTGTGTGTGCGTGCGTGCGTGCGGGGGAGGGGAGGGGCGCTACTATCACTGATAGGTATGTTCACCAATCTGTCGAATGCCAATATAAAAGTCAGTTCTTGGTTGCTGAAGGGAAATGTATGACTTGGTATTAAAAGAAGGTATGTGGCATGAAATCGCATTTTCTGAAGGAAAACGACGTCGTTCTTTCTTCCAGGTGGCAGTTTCAGGATGGGAGAAGCAAAGGAATGGGTACAGAATGGGATAAGGAGGTTGTAGGGACAGTGGACCCCCAGAAAAGAGTGTTGTGCCTAGCACAAGGTTTCTTGAGAGGTTGAACTGCCTTTGCTAATGGATTTTAAGTTTCTTTACCTCTTCCGTGATCTCTTCTAGGTTGACCTAGAACAGAAATCTCTTGTTAGCTTTGGCTAAGTGGAGAAGTATTGCTTCACGGTGACTTGTGTGATCCTACCTGACTGTTCTAAACCCTTTTGATATCTATGCACTGCTGCTGCTGCTGCTGCTGCTGCTGCTGCTGCGAAGTCGTTTCAGTCGTGTCCGAGTCTGTGTGACCCCATGGACGGCAGCCCACCAGGCCCCGCAGTCCCTGGGGTTCTCCAGGCAAGAACACTGGAGTGGGTTGCCATGTCCTCCTCCAATGCATGAAAGTGAAATGTGAAAGTGAAGTCGCTCAGTCGTGCCCGACTCTGAGCGACCCCATGGACTGCAGCCTACCAGGCTCTTCCGTCCATGAGATTTTCCAGGCAAGAGTACTGGAGTGGGGTGCCATTGCCTTCTCCAATATCTATTCACAAGCCTGCCTAAATCATTGACTTCTAGCCACCTTTGGGATGCCAATGACCACCCACCCTTACCAGGCCGCAGAGGAGAGAAAACACTTACCACAGGAGGTCCGGGTAAGGAACAAGGAACTAACAAGCTCCCACCAACCAGGATTCTGCAGAGGTCAACAAGAGGTCAGCAAGAGATGGGAGACTGCAGTCCAGAGGTCCTAGCAACTTCCAGCGAGCAGCAAAGACCCAGCATAGTCAAAACGAATTCAATGTTACCAAAAACAAATAAATAAACGGACAGAAGTTCTTGGAACACATGACTGAGGTTAGGGGTGAGGCAGTACATGTATGTGCCAGGATACTCTTAAAGTATACTGTTAACATCGATGAGGAGAACAAGGTAGGAGGAAAACTTACTGTTTGGTTCAGGTCGCTTCTGAGCCTTTTGGGGGAACCGACCTGAAGCCAGAGTCTAGCAGAAATACACAGGCTTTGAACATCGCTGAAGACCAACATTTCCTAAGGAAAAAACGCATTGCTTAGCTCAAGGTTTGTCTGGGAAATTCTTACACATCAGGAGATGGCTCCGAGGTGGATTTCTACAAAGAACATCCATGCAAAGGACAAGCCTGCACAGCTCTGTGCACATCTGCCCCCTCCCCCCCTCAGAGCCAGCAGCATTTCCAAGTGACCTCCTAAGGCCTTCGCCAAACTACAGGGGCACCTCTGGGCTTCCTGTTTCCCTCATTTTTCGGAATCTTTTCTAAAAAAAAAGAAAAACAAAAAACAAATTAAAAAAAAAAAAAAAAACCCGCACATTTCTTCGTACAATGCCACAGTGGAAGGAACACAGGCCTTCAATATTAACACCTAAATTTGCAAAAAACTTGGAGCTTGGTTTTTTGTTTTGTTTTGTTTTGTTTTGTTTGAATCAAACCACCACATCATTTAAAATTTTTACACGTTCTAATTATTCGGTTCCAAAACACCAAACTTGTACTGCACACGGTCCCCATGGAAAGGCCCCTCAGCAGGACAGCCACAGATGCTGCCATGAAAGGGCAGCAGGGTGCCCTCCTCCCTTGTTTGCTGCCTGGGCGGCCACCGGGTTTTGAAACCCATGCACCCTACTAAGTTTCTAGGGTGCAATTCGTGGACCCTTCCCTTTCCCATCCCAGCAGGTGGTCAAGGGCCCGCTGGCCTCCAAAGTGCCAGAAGCAGGGCTGGGCCAGCCGGCCAGAGTTCAGGGTTCTGGCCCTTGGACTTGCAGCGGACACTAGGCTGCTTGGGAAAACCGCGCGGCTCTGACCTTTCAGCAAAGGGGTGGAGCGGTCAAGGCCTTGAGCCCAAAGGCGAGGCCTTTCTGCGACCGCCAGGTTGTGCCAACAGAGGGCGGACTACGTGGTTCCCTGCTCCACGCAGTCCCAGTTCCCTGACCTGTGGTCCGCACCCCTCCGCCGCGCCCACTGGATGCCGACCCTTGGGGACCCAGGAGCGCACGCAATGGGCGTTCCCAGCCACCACGGCGACCCCCGAGAGGACAACGGGGAAGCCCTCCCCACCCCCGCCAGGAGCCGACCCCCGCCCCGCGCCGCCCCGCCCCTGCCATGCTCCCGGTGCCTTCCCAGCCGCAGTGGGGATTCCCGGAGCACAACTGGGACCGCCCCCATCCCCGCCACGACCCGATTCCCGACCCGCGCCGCCCGGCTTCGCCCCGCCCCGGGCGCGCTCCCGGTGCGCTGCCCACCTTCACCACGGGCTCCCGGTGAGCCCCGCCCCCACGCCCGGTTCCAGGAGAGCCTCTGGGACCTCGCTCCCGCCGCCCGGTGAAACGGGAGGACAATCCATCCAGCCCACAGAGGCAATCCAAGCTGTCTAGAATTCAGGGATCCAACGAGGACTACGGAAAGGAAAGATGACCTGACCTAGGAGGGCCATGATATTCTATAGAACCGGACAAAGTTGGTTTCCAAGGAAACTTGATTCCTTGGAACCCGGAAAGCTGGTTCTTTTCATATGCAATTCCAAACCAGGAGCTCCTTCCCAAAGCCTGCCTGGCCGCCAGCCCCACCCCCACTCCCCAGAAAAAACGGCTCAAAGAAATCTTTTCCATCTCAGGCGGAAAACTGGAAGATGTCTTGTCTTGTCTGTCTGGATTGATGTATGTGTCAGTGTGAGCCTTGTGATTTTTGATAATAGTGCTCAAGTTCTGAGTTCTTATTTCAATGGTCTCAAGACAAGGCAGCCCTTGCAAACCCAACTGCTTCCAATACAAGAAAACTTTGACCTCAGGGAATGTCAGAGTCCCGTGAACTGGGAACTAGTCAATATTAAATATCTAGTAGTTTTGTTTTTGCTCCTCTACTGTAGACATGTCTAAGAGTCATCAACATGAAGCACAAAATGTTCATAGTGCCTCGGTTTGTTCTAAGGTAAAAATTGCTATATCGTTCTATCTGTCACAAGCTTGTCAACAAGAAAGTACCTCGAAAGAACAGGAACAAAACGAAAAATTAAATGTGATATGAGCTTTTAGATAAACTATGAACACTAATTACACTCGAAAATATCTGCCTATGAGAGTCTTGATTGAAGGCAGAGGAGAAGGGGACGACAGAGGCTAAGATGGTTGGATGGCATCACTGATTCGATGGACATGAGTTTGAGCAAGCCCCTGGAGTTGGTGATGGACACGGAAGCCCAGCGTCCTGCAGGCCACGGGGTCCCAAAGAGTCAGACACGACTGAGCCACTGAACTGAACTGAACATACAATCGTTTCTCCAGGTGTTTTGGTTACCCGAGTTTCTATCCTGTGCTAAACTAAGTGACGACAGTGTACTGAAGAGCTGGGTCATTTCCAAATAAATTAAAGTTCTGAAACATTCACGCCTTGAAAGGACCTCCCTTTTACACAGAAACAAAAGAGATTTTTGACTATCCAATAAGAGTGTCTGGCACCATCCTGACATGTGAAACGTAAGAAAGCAATTTTTTTTTTTTTGTTTGGTTCTGATCTTGGGTGTGTGTGTGTGTGTGTGTGTGTGTGCGTGCGTGCGTGCGTGCGGGGAGGGAGGGGCGCTACTATCACTGATAGGTATGTTCACCAATCTGTCGAATGCCAATATAAAAGTCAGTTCTTGGTTGCTGAAGGGAAATGTATGACTTGGTATTAAAAGAAGGTATGTGGCATGAAATCGCATTTTCTGAAGGAAAACGACGTCGTTCTTTCTTCCAGGTGGCAGTTTCAGGATGGGAGAAGCAAAGGAATGGGTACAGAATGGGATAAGGAGGTTGTAGGGAAAGTGGACCCCCAGAAAAGAGTGTTGTGCCTAGCACAAGGTTTCTTGAGAGGTTGAACTGCCTTTGCTAATGGATTTTAAGTTTCTTTACCTCTTCCGTGATCTCTTCTAGGTTGACCTAGAACAGAAATCTTTTGTTAGCTTTGGCTAAGTGGAGAAGTATTGCTTCACGGTGACTGGTGTGATCCTACCTGACTGTTCTAAACCCTTTTGATATCTATGCACTGCTGCTGCTGCTGCTGCTGCTGCTGCTGCGAAGTCGTTTCAGTCGTGTCCGAGTCTGTGTGACCCCATGGACGGCAGCCCACCAGGCCCCGCAGTCCCTGGGGTTCTCCAGGCAAGAACACTGGAGTGGGTTGCCATGTCCTCCTCCAATGCATGAAAGTGAAATGTGAAAGTGAAGTCGCTCCGTCGTGCCCGACTCTGAGCGACCCCATGGACTGCAGCCTACCAGGCTCTTCCGTCCATGAGATTTTCCAGGCAAGAGTACTGGAGTGGGGTGCCATTGCCTTCTCCCATATCTATTCACAAGCCTGCCTAAATCATTGACTTCTAGCCACCTTTGGGATGCCAATGACCACCCACCCTTACCAGGCCGCAGAGGAGAGAAAACACTTACCACAGGAGGTCCGGGTAAGGAACAAGGAACTAACAAGCTCCCACCAACCAGGATTCTGCAGAGGTCAACAAGAGGTCAGCAAGAGATGGGAGACTGCAGTCCAGAGGTCCTAGCAACTTCCAGCGAGCAGCAAAGACCCAGCATAGTCAAAACGAATTCAATGTTACCAAAAACAAATAAATAAACGGACAGAAGTTCTTGGAACACATGACTGAGGTTAGGGGTGAGGCAGTACATGTATGTGCCAGGATACTCTTAAAGTATACTCTTAACATAGATGGGGAGAACAAGGTAGGAGGAAAACTTACTGTTTGGTTCAGGTCGCTTCTGAGCCTTTTGGGGGAACCGACCTGAAGCCAGAGTCTAGCAGAAATACACAGGCTTTGAACATCGCTGAAGACCAACATTTCCTAAGGAAAAACGCATTGCTTAGCTCAAGGTTTGTCTGGGAAATTCTTACACATCAGGAGATGGCTCCGAGGTGGATTTCTACAAAGAACATCCATGCAAAGGACAAGCCTGCACAGCTCTGTGCACATCTGCCCCCTCCCCCTCACAGCCAGCAGCATTTCCAAGTGACCTCCTAAGGCCTTCGCCAAACTACAGGGGCACCTCTGGGTTTCCTATTTCCCTCATTTTTCGGAATCTTTTCTAAAAAAAAGAAAAACAAAAAACAAATTAAAAAAAAAAAAAACCCGCACATTTCTTCGTACAATGCCACAGTGGAAGGAAAACAGGCCTTCAATATTAAGACCTAAATTTGCAAAAAACTTGGAGCTTGGTTTTTTGTTTTGTTTTGTTTTGTTTGAATCAAACCACCACATCATTTAAAATTTTTACACGTTCTAATTATTCGGTTCCAAAACACCAAACTTGTACTGCACACGGTCCCCATGGAAAGGCCCCCTCAGCAGGACAGCCACAGATGCTGCCATGAAAGGGCAGCAGGGTGCCCTCCTCCCTTGTTTGCTGCCTGGGCGGCCACCGGGTTTTGAAACCCATGCACCCTACTAAGTTTCTAGGGTGCAATTCGTGGACCCTTCCCTTTCCCATCCCAGCAGGTGGTCAAGGGCCCGCTGGCCTCCAAAGTGCCAGAAGCAGGGCTGGGCCAGCCGGCCAGAGTTCAGGGTTCTGGCCCTTGGACTTGCAGCGGACACTAGGCTGCTTGGGAAAACCGCGCGGCTCTGACCTTTCAGCAAAGGGGTGGAGCGGTCAAGGCCTTGAGCCCAAAGGCGGGGCCTTTCTGCGACCGCCAGGTTGTGCCAACAGAGGGCGGACTACGTGGTTCCCTGCTCCACGCAGTCCCAGTTCCCTGACCTGTGGTCCGCACCCCTCCGCCGCGCCCACTGGATGCCGACCCTTGGGGACCCAGGAGCGCACGCAATGGGCGTTCCCAGCCGCCACGGCGACCCCGGAGAGGACAACGGGGAAGCCCTCCCCACCCCCGCCAGGAGCCGACCCCCGCCCCGCGCCGCCCCGCCCCTGCCATGCTCCCGGTGCCTTCCCAGCCGCAGTGGGGATCCCCGGAGCACAACTGGGACCGCCCCCCATCCCCGCCACGACCCGATTCCCGACCCGCGCCGCCCGGCTTCGCCCCGCCCCGGGCGCGCTCCCGGTGCGCTGCCCACCTTCACCACGGGCTCCCGGTGAGCCCCGCCCCCACGCCCGGTTCCAGGAGAGCCTCTGGGACCTCGCTCCCGCCGCCCGGTGAAACGGGAGGACAATCCATCCAGCCCACAGAGGCAATCCAAGCTGTCTAGAATTCAGGGATTCAACGAGGACTACGGAAAGGAAAGATGACCTGACCTAGGAGGGCCATGATATTCTATAGAACCGGACAAAGTTGGTTTCCAAGGAAACTTGATTCCTTGGAACTCGGAAAGCTGGTTCTTTTCATATGCAATTCCAAACCATGAGCTCCTTCCCAAAGCCTGCCTGGCCGCCAGCCCCACCCCCACTCCCCAGAAAAAACGGCTCAAAGAAATCTTTTCCATCTCAGGCGGAAAACTGGAAGATGTCTTGTCTTGTCTGTCTGGATTGATGTATGTGTCAGTGTGAGCCTTGTGATTTTTGATAATAGTGCTCAAGTTCTGAGTTCTTATTTCAATGGTCTCAAGACAAGGCAGCCCTTGCAAACCCAACTGCTTCCAATACAAGACAACTTTGACCTCAGGGAATGTCAGAGTCCCGTGAACTGGGAACTAGTCAATATGAAATATCTAGTAGTTTTGTTTTTGCTCCTCTACTGTAGACATGTCTAAGAGTCATCAACATGAAGCACAAAATGTTCATAGTGCCTCGGTTTGTTCTAAGGTAAAAATTGCTATATCGTTCTATCTGTCACAAGCTTGTCAACAAGAAAGTACCTCGAAAGAACAGGAACAAAACGAAAAATTAAATGTGATATGAGCTTTTAGATAAACTATGAACACTAATTACACTCGAAAATATCTGCCTATGAGAGTCTTGATTGAAGGCAGAGGAGAAGGGGACGACAGAGGCTAAGATGGTTGGATGGCATCACTGATTCGATGGACATGAGTTTGAGCAAGCCCCTGGAGTTGGTGATGGACACGGAAGCCCAGCGTCCTGCAGGCCACGGGGTCCCAAAGAGTCAGACACGACTGAGCCACTGAACTGAACTGAACATACAATCGTTTCTCCAGGTGTTTTGGTTACCCGAGTTTCTATCCTGTGCTAAACTAAGTGACGACAGTGTACTGAAGAGCTGGGTCATTTCCAAATAAATTCAAGTTCTGAAACATTCACGCCTTGAAAGGACCTCCCTTTTACACAGAAACAAAAGAGATTTTTGACTATCCAATAATAGTGTCTGGCACCATCCTGACATGTGAAACGTAAGAAAGCAATTTTTTTGTTTTGTTTGGTTCTGATCTTGGGTGTGTGTGTGTGTGTGTGTGTGTGTGTGCGTGCGTGCGTGCGGGGGAGGGGAGGGGCGCTACTATCACTGATAGGTATGTTCACCAATCTGTCGAATGCCAATATAAAAGTCAGTTCTTGGTTGCTGAAGGGAAATGTATGACTTGGTATTAAAAGAAGGTATGTGGCATGAAATCGCATTTTCTGAAGGAAAACGACGTCGTTCTTTCTTCCAGGTGGCAGTTTCAGGATGGGAGAAGCAAAGGAATGGGTACAGAATGGGATAAGGAGGTTGTAGGGAAAGTGGACCCCCAGAAAAGAGTGTTGTACCTAGCACAAGGTTTCTTGAGAGGTTGAACTGCCTTTGCTAATGGATTTTAAGTTTCTTTACCTCTTCCGTGATCTCTTCTAGGTTGACCTAGAACAGAAATCTTTTGTTAGCTTTGGCTAAGTGGAGAAGTATGGCTTCACGGTGACTTGTGTCATCCTACCTGACTGTTCTAAACCCTTTTGATATCTATGCACTGCTGCTGCTGCTGCTGCTGCTGCTGCGAAGTCGTTTCAGTCGTGTCCGAGTCTGTGTGACCCCATGGACGGCAGCCCACCAGGCCCCGCAGTCCCTGGGGTTCTCTAGGCAAGAACACTGGAGTGGGTTGCCATGTCCTCCTCCAATGCATGAAAGTGAAATGTGAAAGTGAAGTCGCTCAGTCGTGCCCGACTCTGAGCGACCCCATGGACTGCAGCCTACCAGGCTCTTCCGTCCATGAGATTTTCCAGGCAAGAGTACTGGAGTGGGGTGCCATTGCCTTCTCCCATATCTATTCACAAGCCTGCCTAAATCATTGACTTCTAGCCACCTTTGGGATGCCAATGCCCACCCACCCTTACCAGGCCGCAGAGGAGAGAAAACACTTACCACAGGAGGTCCGGGTAAGGAACAAGGAACTAACAAGCTCCCACCAACCAGGATTCTGCAGAGGTCAGCAAGAGGTCAGCAAGAGATGGGAGACTGCAGTCCAGAGGTCCTAGCAACTTCCAGCGAGCAGCAAAGACCCAGCATAGTCAAAACGAATTCAATGTTACCAAAAACAAATAAATAAACGGACAGAAGTTCTTGGAACACATGACTGGGGTTAGGGGTGAGGCAGTACATGTATG
This sequence comes from Bos javanicus, assembly GCF_032452875.1. Taxonomy (NCBI): domain Eukaryota; kingdom Metazoa; phylum Chordata; class Mammalia; order Artiodactyla; family Bovidae; genus Bos; species Bos javanicus. The sequence goes on along the minus strand of NW_026894677.1, from coordinate 26,024 downwards.
TGCCAGGATACTCTTAAAGTATACTGTTAACATAGATGAGGAGAACAAGGTAGGAGGAAAACTTACTGTTTGGTTCAGGTCGCTTCTGAGCCTTTTGGGGGAACCGACCTGAAGCCAGAGTCTAGAAATACACAGGCTTTGAACATCGCTGAAGACCAGCATTTCCTAAGGAAAAAACGCATTGCTTAGCTCAAGGTTTGTCTGGGAAATTCTTACACATCAGGAGATGGCTCCGAGGTGGATTTCTACAAAGAACATCCATGCAAAGGACAAGCCTGCACAGCTCTGTGCACATCTGCCCCCTCCCCCTCACAGCCAGCAGCATTTCCAAGTGACCTCCTAAGGCCTTCGCCAAACTACAGGGGCACCTCTGGGCTTCCTGTTTCCCTCATTTTCGGAATCTTTTCTAAAAAAAAAGAAAAACAAAAAACAAATTAAAAAAAAAAAAAAAAACCCGCACATTTCTTCGTACAATGCCACAGTGGAAGGAACACAGGCCTTCAATATTAAGACCTAAATTTGCAAAAAACTTGGAGCTTGGTTTTGTTTTGTTTTGTTTTGTTTGAATCAAACCACCACATCATTTAAAATTTTTACACGTTCTAATTATTCCGTTCCAAAACACCAAACTTGTACTGCACACGGTCCCCATGGAAAGGCCCCTCAGCAGGACAGCCACAGATGCTGCCATGAAAGGGCAGCAGGGTGCCCTCCACCCTTGTTTTCTGCCTGGGCGGCCACCGGGTTTTGAAACCCATGCACCCTGCTAAGTTTCTAGGGTGCAATTCGTGGACCCTTCCCTTTCCCATCCCAGCAGGTGGTCAAGGGCCCGCTGGCCTCCAAAGTGCCAGAAGCAGGGCTGGGCCAGCCGGCCAGAGTTCAGGGTTCTGGCCCTTGGACTTGCAGCGGACACTAGGCTGCTTGGGAAAACCGCGCGGCTCTGACCTTTCAGCAAAGGGGTGGAGCGGTCAAGGCCTTGAGCCCAAAGGCGAGGCCTTTCTGCGACCGCCAGGTTGTGCCAACAGAGGGCGGACTACGTGGTTCCCTGCTCCACGCAGTCCCAGTTCCCTGACCTGTGGTCCGCACCCCTCCGCCGCGCCCACTGGATGCCGACCCTTGGGGACCCAGGAGCGCACGCAATGGGCGTTCCCAGCCGCCACGGCGACCCCCGAGAGGACAACGGGGAAGCCCTCCCCCACCCCCGCCAGGAGCCGACCCCCGCCCCGCGCCGCCCCGCCCCTGCCATGCTCCCGGTGCCTTCCCAGCCGCAGTGGGGATCCCCGGAGCACAACTGGGACCGCCCCCCATCCCCGCCACGACCCGATTCCCGACCCGCGCCGCCCGGCTTCGCCCCGCCCCGGGCGCGCTCCCGGTGCGCTGCCCACCTTCACCACGGGCTCCCGGTGAGCCCCGCCCCCACGCCCGGTTCCAGGAGAGCCTCTGGGACCTCGCTCCCGCCGCCCGGTGAAACGGGAGGACAATCCATCCAGCCCACAGAGGCAATCCAAGCTGTCTAGAATTCAGGGATCCAACGAGGACTACGGAAAGGAAAGATGGCCTGACCTAGGAGGGCCATGATATTCTATAGAACCGGACAAAGTTGGTTTCCAAGGAAACTTGATTCCTTGGAACCCGGAAAGCTGGTTCTTTTCATATGCAATTCCAAACCAGGAGCTCCTTCCCAAAGCCTGCCTGGCCGCCAGCCCCACCCCCACTCCCCAGAAAAAACGGCTCAAAGAAATCTTTTCCATCTCAGGCGGAAAACTGGAAGATGTCTTGTCTTGTCTGTCTGGATTGATGTATGTGTCAGTGTGAGCCTTGTGATTTTTGATAATAGTGCTCAAGTTCTGAGTTCTTATTTCAATGGTCTCAAGACAAGGCAGCCCTTGCAAACCCAACTGCTTCCAATACAAGAAAACTTTGACCTCAGGGAATGTCAGAGTCCCGTGAACTGGGAACTAGTCAATATTAAATATCTAGTAGTTTTGTTTTTGCTCCTCTACTGTAGACATGTCTAAGAGTCATCAACATGAAGCACAAAATGTTCATAGTGCCTCGGTTTGTTCTAAGGTAAAAATTGCTATATCGTTCTATCTGTCACAAGCTTGTCAACAAGAAAGTACCTCGAAAGAACAGGAACAAAACGAAAAATTAAATGTGATATGAGCTTTTAGATAAACTATGAACACTAATTACACTCGAAAATATCTGCCTATGAGAGTCTTGATTGAAGGCAGAGGAGAAGAGGACGACAGAGGCTAAGATGGTTGGATGGCATCACTGATTCGATGGACATGAGTTTGAGCAAGCCCCTGGAGTTGGTGATGGACACGGAAGCCCAGCGTCCTGCAGGCCACGGGGTCCCAAAGAGTCAGACACGACTGAGCCACTGAACTGAACTGAACATACAATCGTTTCTCCAGGTGTTTTGGTTACCCGAGTTTCTCTCCTGTGCTAAACTAAGTGACGACAGTGTACTGAAGAGCTGGGTCATTTCCAAATAAATTAAAGTTCTGAAACATTCACGCCTTGAAAGGACCTCCCTTTTACACAGAAACAAAAGAGATTTTTGACTATCCAATAATAGTGTCTGGCACCATCCTGACATATGAAACGTAAGAAAGCAATTTTTTTGTTTTGTTTGGTTCTGATCTTGGGGGTGTGTGTGTGTGTGTGTGTGTGTGTGTGCGTGCGTGCGTGCGGGGGAGGGGAGGGGCGCTACTATCACTGATAGGTATGTTCACCAATCTGTCGAATGCCAATATAAAAGTCAGTTCTTGGTTGCTGAAGGGAAATGTATGACTTGGTATTAAAAGAAGGTATGTGGCATGAAATCGCGTTTTCTGAAGGAAAACGACGTCGTTCTTTCTTCCAAGTGGCAGTTTCAGGATGGGAGAAGCAAAGGAATGGGTACAGAATGGGATAAGGAGGTTGTAGGGAAAGTGGACCCCCAGAAAAGAGTGTTGTGCCTAGCACAAGGTTTCTTGAGAGGTTGAACTGCCTTTGCTAATGGATTTTAAGTTTCTTTACCTCTTCCGTGATCTCTTCTAGGTTGACCTAGAACAGAAATCTTTTGTTAGCTTTGGCTAAGTGGAGAAGTATTGCTTCACGGTGACTTGTGTGATCCTACCTGACTGTTCTAAACCCTTTTGATATCTATGCTGCTGCTGCTGCTGCTGCTGCTGCTGTGAAGTCGTTTCAGTCGTGTCCGAGTCTGTGTGACCCCATGGACGGCAGCCCACCAGGCCCCGCAGTCCCTGGGGTTCTCCAGGCAAGAACACTGGAGTGGGTTGCCATGTCCTCCTCCAATGCATGAAAGTGAAATGTGAAAGTGAAGTCGCTCAGTCGTGCCCGACTCTGAGCGACCCCATGGACTGCAGCCTACCAGGCTCTTCCGTCCATGAGATTTTCCAGGCAAGAGTACTGGAGTGGGGTGCCATTGCCTTCTCCCATATCTATTCACAAGCCTGCCTAAATCATTGACTTCTAGCCACCTTTGGGATGCCAATGACCACCCACCCTTACCAGGCCGCAGAGGAGAGAAAACACTTACCACAGGAGGTCCGGGTAAGGAACAAGGAACTAACAAGCTCCCACCAGCCAGGATTCTGCAGAGGTCAACAAGAGGTCAGCAAGAGATGGGAGACTGCAGTCCAGAGGTCCTAGCAACTTCCAGCAAGCAGCAAAGACCCAGCATAGTCAAAACGAATTCAATGTTACCCAAAACAAATAAATAAACGGACAGAAGTTCTTGGAACACATGACTGAGGTTAGGGGTGAGGCAGTACATGTATGTGCCAGGATACTCTTAAAGTATACTGTTAACATAGATGAGGAGAACAAGGTAGGAGGAAAACTTACTGTTTGGTTCAGGTCGCTTCTGAGCCTTTTGGGGGAACCGACCTGAAGCCAGAGTCTAGCAGAAATACACAGGCTTTGAACATCGCTGAAGACCAACATTTCCTAAGGAAAAAACGCATTGCTTAGCTCAAGGTTTGTCTGGGAAATTCTTACACATCAGGAGATGGCTCCGAGGTGGATTTCTACAAAGAACATCCATGCAAAGGACAAGCCTGCACAGCTCTGTGCACATCTGCCCCCTCCCCCTCACAGCCAGCAGCATTTCCAAGTGACCTCCTAAGGCCTTCGCCAAACTACAGGGGCACCTCTGGGCTTCCTGTTTCCCTCATTTTTCGGAATCTTTTCTAAAAAAAAGAAAAACAAAAAACAAATTAAAAAAAAAAAAAAAAAACCCGCACATTTCTTCGTACAATGCCACAGTGGAAGGAAAACAGGCCTTCAATATTAAGACCTAAATTTGCAAAAAACTTGGAGCTTGGTTTTTTGTTTTGTTTTGTTTTGTTTTGTTTGAATCAAACCACCACATCATTTAAAATTTTTACACGTTCTAATTATTCGGTTCCAAAACACCAAACTTGTACTGCACACGGTCCCCATGGAAAGGCCCCTCAGCAGGACAGCCACAGATGCTGCCATGAAAGGGCAGCAGGGTGCCCTCCTCCCTTGTTTTCTGCCTGGGCGGCCACCGGGTTTTGAAACCCATGCACCCTACTAAGTTTCTAGGGTGCAATTCGTGGACCCTTCCCTTTCCCATCCCAGCAGGTGGTCAAGGGCCCGCTGGCCTCCAAAGTGCCAGAAGCAGGGCTGGGCCAGCCGGCCAGAGTTCAGGGTTCTGGCCCTTGGACTTGCAGCGGACACTAGGCTGCTTGGGAAAACCGCGCGGCTCTGACCTTTCAGCAAAGGGGTGGAGCGGTCAAGGCCTTGAGCCCAAAGGCGAGGCCTTTCTGCGACCGCCAGGTTGTGCCAACAGAGGGCGGACTACGTGGTTCCCTGCTCCACGCAGTCCCAGTTCCCTGACCTGTGGTCCGCACCCCTCCGCCGCGCCCACTGGATGCCGACCCTTGGGGACCCAGGAGCGCACGCAATGGGCGTTCCCAGCCGCCACGGCGACCCCCGAGAGGACAACGGGGAAGCCCTCCCCACCCCCGCCAGGAGCCGACCCCCGCCCCGCGCCGCCCCGCCCCTGCCATGCTCCCGGTGCCTTCCCAGCCGCAGTGGGGATCCCCGGAGCACAACTGGGACCGCCCCCCATCCCCGCCACGACCCGATTCCCGACCCGCGCCGCCCGGCTTCGCCCCGCCCCGGGCGCGCTCCCGGTGCGCTGCCCACCTTCACCACGGGCTCCCGGTGAGCCCCGCCCCCACGCCCGGTTCCAGGAGAGCCTCTGGGACCTCGCTCCCGCCGCCCGGTGAAACGGGAGGACAATCCATCCAGCCCACAGAGGCAATCCAAGCTGTCTAGAATTCAGGGATCCAACGAGGACTACGGAAAGGAAAGATGACCTGACCTAGGAGGGCCATGATATTCTATAGAACCGGACAAAGTTGGTTTCCAAGGAAACTTGATTCCTTGGAACCCGGAAAGCTGGTTCTTTTCATATGCAATTCCAAACCAGGAGCTCCTTCCCAAAGCCTGCCTGGCCGCCAGCCCCACCCCCACTCCCCAGAAAAAACGGCTCAAAGAAATCTTTTCCATCTCAGGCGGAAAACTGGAAGATGTCTTGTCTTGTCTGTCTGGATTGATGTATGTGTCAGTGTGAGCCTTGTGATTTTTGATAATAGTGCTCAAGTTCTGAGTTCTTATTTCAATGGTCTCAAGACAAGGCAGCCCTTGCAAACCCAACTGCTTCCAATACAAGAAAACTTTGACCTCAGGGAATGTCAGAGTCCCGTGAACTGGGAACTAGTCAATATTAAATATCTAGTAGTTTTGTTTTTGCTCCTCTACTGTAGACATGTCTAAGAGTCATCAACATGAAGCACAAAATGTTCATAGTGCCTCGGTTTGTTCTAAGGTAAAAATTGCTATATCGTTCTATCTGTCACAAGCTTGTCAACAAGAAAGTACCTCGAAAGAACAGGAACAAAACGAAAAATTAAATGTGATATGAGCTTTTAGATAAACTATGAACACTAATTACACTCGAAAATATCTGCCTATGAGAGTCTTGATTGAAGGCAGAGGAGAAGGGGACGACAGAGGCTAAGATGGCTGGATGGCATCACTGATTCGATGGACATGAGTTTGAGCAAGCCCCTGGAGTTGGTGATGGACACGGAAGCCCAGCGTCCTGCAGGCCACGGGGTCCCAAAGAGTCAGACACGACTGAGCCACTGAACTGAACTGAACATACAATCGTTTCTCCAGGTGTTTTGGTTACCCGAGTTTCTATCCTGTGCTAAACTAAGTGACGACAGTGTACTGAAGAGCTGGGTCATTTCCAAATAAATTCAAGTTCTGAAACATTCACGCCTTGAAAGGACCTCCCTTTTACACAGAAACAAAAGAGATTTTTGACTATCCAATAATAGTGTCTGGCACCATCCTGACATGTGAAACGTAAGAAAGCAATTTTTTTGTTTTGTTTGGTTCTGATCTTGGGTGTGTGTGTGTGTGTGTGTGTGTGTGTGCGTGCGTGCGGGGGAGGGGAGGGGCGCTACTATCACTGATAGGTATGTTCACCAATCTGTCGAATGCCAATATAAAAGTCAGTTCTTGGTTGCTGAAGGGAAATGTATGACTTGGTATTAAAAGAAGGTATGTGACATGAAATCGCATTTTCTGAAGGAAAACGACGTCGTTCTTTCTTCCAGGTGGCAGTTTCAGGATGGGAGAAGCAAAGGAATGGGTACAGAATGGGATAAGGAGGTTGTAGGGCAAGTGGACCCCCAGAAAAGAGTGTTGTGCCTAGCACAAGGTTTCTTGAGAGGTTGAACTGCCTTTGCTAATGGATTTTAAGTTTCTTTACCTCTTCCGTGATCTCTTCTAGGTTGACCTAGAACAGAAATCTTTTGTTAGCTTTGGCTAAGTGGAGAAGTATTGCTTCACGGTGACTTGTGTGATCCTACCTGACTGTTCTAAACCCTTTTGATATCTATGCACTGCTGCTGCTGCTGCTGCTGCTGCTGCGAAGTCGTTTCAGTCGTGTCCGAGTCTGTGTGACCCCATGGACGGCAGCCCACCAGGCCCCGCAGTCCCTGGGGTTCTCTAGGCAAGAACACTGGAGTGGGTTGCCATGTCCTCCTCCAATGCATGAAAGTGAAATGTGAAAGTGAAGTCGCTCAGTCGTGCCCGACTCTGAGCGACCCCATGGACTGCAGCCTACCAGGCTCTTCCGTCCATGAGATTTTCCAGGCAAGAGTACTGGAGTGGGGTGCCATTGCCTTCTCCCATATCTATTCACAAGCCTGCCTAAATCATTGACTTCTAGCCACCTTTGGGATGCCAATGACCACCCACCCTTACCAGGCCGCAGAGGAGAGAAAACACTTACCACAGGAGGTCCGGGTAAGGAACAAGGAACTAACAAGCTCCCACCAACCAGGATTCTGCAGAGGTCAACAAGAGGTCAGCAAGAGATGGGAGACTGCAGTCCAGAGGTCCTAGCAACTTCCAGCGAGCAGCAAAGACCCAGCATAGTCAAAACGAATTCAATGTTACCAAAAACAAATAAATAAACGGACAGAAGTTCTTGGAACACATGACTGAGGTTAGGGGTGAGGCAGTACATGTATGTGCCAGGATACTCTTAAAGTATACTGTTAACATAGATGAGGAGAACAAGGTAGGAGGAAAACTTACTGTTTGGTTCAGGTCGCTTCTGAGCCTTTTGGGGGAACCGACCTGAAGCCAGAGTCTAGCGAAATACACAGGCTTTGAACATCGCTGAAGACCAACATTTCCTAAGGAAAAAACGCATTGCTTAGCTCAAGGTTTGTCTGGGAAATTCTTACACATCAGGAGATGGCTCCGAGGTGGATTTCTACAAAGAACATCCATGCAAAGGACAAGCCTGCACAGCTCTGTGCACATCTGCCCCCTCCCCCCCTCACAGCCAGCAGCATTTCCAAGTGACCTCCTAAGGCCTTCGCCAAACTACAGGGGCACCTCTGGGCTTCCTGTTTCCCTCATTTTCGGAATCTTTTCTAAAAAAAAAAAAAAAAAAAACAAAAAAAAAAAAAAAAAAAAACCCGCACATTTCTTCGTACAATGCCACAGTGGAAGGAAAACAGGCCTTCAATATTAAGACCTAAATTTGCAAAAAACTTGGAGCTTGGTTGTTTTGTTTTGTTTTGTTTTGTTTGAATCAAACCACCACATCATTGAAAATTTTTACACGTTCTAATTATTCGGTTCCAAAACACCAAACTTGTACTGCACACGGTCCCCATGGAAAGGCCCCTCAGCAGGACAGCCACAGATGCTGCCATGAAAGGGCAGCAGGGTGCCCTCCTCCCTTGTTTTCTGCCTGGGCGGCCACCGGGTTTTGAAACCCATGCACCCTACTAAGTTTCTAGGGTGCAATTCGTGGACCCTTCCCTTTCCCATCCCAGCAGGTGGTCAAGGGCCCGCTGGCCTCCAAAGTGCCAGAAGCAGGGCTGGGCCAGCCGGCCAGAGTTCAGGGTTCTGGCCCTTGGACTTGCAGCGGACACTAGGCTGCTTGGGAAAACCGCGCGGCTCTGACCTTTCAGCAAAGGGGTGGAGCGGTCAAGGCCTTGAGCCCAAAGGCGAGGCCTTTCTGCGACCGCCAGGTTGTGCCAACAGAGGGCGGACTACGTGGTTCCCTGCTCCACGCAGTCCCAGTTCCCTGACCTGTGGTCCGCACCCCTCCGCCGCGCCCACTGGATGCCGACCCTTGGGGACCCAGGAGCGCACGCAATGGGCGTTCCCAGCCGCCACGGCGACCCCCGAGAGGACAACGGGGAAGCCCTCCCCACCCCCGCCAGGAGCCGACCCCCGCCCCGCGCCGCCCCGCCCCTGCCATGCTCCCGGTGCCTTCCCAGCCGCAGTGGGGATCCCCGGAGCACAACTGGGACCGCCCCCATCCCCGCCACGACCCGATTCCCGACCCGCGCCGCCCGGCTTCGCCCCGCCCCGGGCGCGCTCCCGGTGCGCTGCCCACCTTCACCACGGGCTCCCGGTGAGCCCCGCCCCCACGCCCGGTTCCAGGAGAGCCTCTGGGACCTCGCTCCCGCCGCCCGGTGAAACGGGAGGACAATCCATCCAGCCCACAGAGGCAATCCAAGCTGTCTAGAATTCAGGGATCCAACGAGGACTACGGAAAGGAAAGATGACCTGACCTAGGAGGGCCATGATATTCTCTAGAACCGGACAAAGTTGGTTTCCAAGGAAACTTGATTCCTTGGAACCCGGAAAGCTGGTTCTTTTCATATGCAATTCCAAACCAGGAGCTCCTTCCCAAAGCCTGCCTGGCCGCCAGCCCCACCCCCACTCCCCAGAAAAAACGGCTCAAAGAAATCTTTTCCATCTCAGGCGGAAAACTGGAAGATGTCTTGTCTTGTCTGTCTGGATTGATGTATGTGTCAGTGTGAGCCTTGTGATTTTTGATAATAGTGCTCAAGTTCTGAGTTCTTATTTCAATGGTCTCAAGACAAGGCAGCCCTTGCAAACCCAACTGCTTCCAATACAAGAAAACTTTGACCTCAGGGAATGTCAGAGTCCCGTGAACTGGGAACTAGTCAATATTAAATATCTAGTAGTTTTGTTTTGCTCCTCTACTGTAGACATGTCTAAGAGTCATCAACATGAAGCACAAAATGTTCACAGTGCCTCGGTTTGTTCTAAGGTAAAAATTGCTATATCGTTCTATCTGTCACAAGCTTGTCAACAAGAAAGTACCTCGAAAGAACAGGAACAAAACGAAAAATTAAATGTGATATGAGCTTTTAGATAAACTATGAACACTAATTACACTCGAAAATATCTGCCTATGAGAGTCTTGATTGAAGGCAGAGGAGAAGGGGACGACAGAGGCTAAGATGGTTGGATGGCATCACTGATTCGATGGACATGAGTTTGAGCAAGCCCCTGGAGTTGGTGATGGACACGGAAGCCCAGCGTCCTGCAGGCCACGGGGTCCCAAAGAGTCAGACACGACTGAGCCACTGAACTGAACTGAACATACAATCGTTTCTCCAGGTGTTTTGGTTACCCGAGTTTCTATCCTGTGCTAAACTAAGTGACGACAGTGTACTGAAGAGCTGGGTCATTTCCAAATAAATTCAAGTTCTGAAACATTCACGCCTTGAAAGGACCTCCCTTTTACACAGAAACAAAAGAGATTTTTGACTATCCAATAATAGTGTCTGGCACCATCCTGACATGTGAAACGTAAGAAAGCAATTTTTTTGTTTTGTTTGGTTCTGATCTTGGGTGTGTGTGTGTGTGTGTGTGTGTGTGTGTGTGCGTGCGTGCGGGGGAGGGAGGGGCGCTACTATCACTGATAGGTATGTTCACCAATCTGTCGAATGCCAATATAAAAGTCAGTTCTTGGTTGCTGAAGGGAAATGTATGACTTGGTATTAAAAGAAGGTATGTGGCATGAAATCGCATTTTCTGAAGGCAAACGACGTCGTTCTTTCTTCCAGGTGGCAGTTTCAGGATGGGAGAAGCAAAGGAATGGGTACAGAATGGGATAAGGAGGTTGTAGGGAAAGTGGACCCCCAGAAAAGAGTGTTGTGCCTAGCACAAGGTTTCTTGAGAGGTTGAACTGCCTTTGCTAATGGATTTTAAGTTTCTTTACCTCTTCCGTGATCTCTTCTAGGTTGACCTAGAACAGAAATCTTTTGTTAGCTTTGGCTAAGTGGAGAAGTATTGCTTCACGGTGACTTGTGTGATCCTACCTGACTGTTCTAAACCCTTTTGATATCTATGCACTGCTGCTGCTGCTGCTGCTGCTGCTGCTAAGTCGTTTCAGTCGTGTCCGAGTCTGTGTGACCCCATGGACGGCAGCCCACCAGGCCCCGCAGTCCCTGGGGTTCTCCAGGCAAGAACACTGGAGTGGGTTGCCATGTCCTCCTCCAATGCATGAAAGTGAAATGTGAAAGTGAAGTCGCTCCGTCGTGCCCGACTCTGAGCGACCCCATGGACTGCAGCCTGCCAGGCTCTTCCGTCCATGAGATTTTCCAGGCAAGAGTACTGGAGTGGGGTGCCATTGCCTTCTCCCATATCTATTCACAAGCCTGCCTAAATCATTGACTTCTAGCCACCTTTGGGATGCCAATGACCACCCACCCTTACCAGGCCGCAGAGGAGAGAAAACACTTACCACAGGAGGTCCGGGTAAGGAACAAGGAACTAACAAGCTCCCACCAACCAGGATTCTGCAGAGGTCAACAAGAGGTCAGCAAGAGATGGGAGACTGCAGTCCAGAGGTCCTAGCAACTTCAGCAGCAGCAAAGACCACATAGTCAAAACGAATTCAATGTTACCAAAACAAATAAATAAACGGACAGAAGTTCTTTGAACACATGACTGAGGTTGGGGTGAGGCAGTACATGTATGTGCCAGGATACTCTTAAAGTATACTCTTTCACATAGATGAGGAGAACAAGGTAGGAGGCAAAACTTACATGTTTGGTTCAGGTGGCTTCTGAGCCTTTTGGAACCGACCTGAAGCCAGAGTCTAGCGAAATACACAGGCTTTGAACATCGCTGAAGACCAACATTTCCTAAGGAAAAACGCATTGCTTAGCTCAAGGTTTGTCTGGGAAATTCTTACACATCAGGAGATGGCTCCGAGGTGGATTTCTACAAAGAACATCCATGCAAAGGACAAGCCTGCACAGCTCTGTGCACATCTGCCCCCTCCCCCTCACAGCCAGCAGCATTTCCAAGTGACCTCCTAAGGCCTTCGCCAAACTACAGAGGCACCTCTGGGTTTCCTGTTTCCCTCATTTTTCGGAATCTTTTCTAAAAAAAAAGAAAAACAAAAAACAAATTAAAAAAAAAAAAAAAACCCGCACATTTCTTCGTAGAATGCCACAGTGGAAGGAAAACAGGCCTTCAATATTAAGACCTAAATTTGCAAAAACTTGGAGCTTGGTTTTTTTGTTTTGTTTTGTTTGAATCAAACCACCACATCATTTAAAATTTTTACACGTTCTAATTATTCGGTTCCAAAACACCAAACTTGTACTGCACACGGTCCCCATGGAAAGGCCCCCTCAGCAGGACAGCCACAGATGCTGCCATGAAAGGGCAGCAGGGTGCCCTCCTCCCTTGTTTGCTGCCTGGGCGGCCACCGGGTTTTGAAACCCATGCACCCTACTAAGTTTCTAGGGTGCAATTCGTGGACCCTTCCCTTTCCCATCCCAGCAGGTGGTCAAGGGCCCGCTGGCCTCCAAAGTGCCAGAAGCTGGGCTGGGCCAGCCGGCCAGAGTTCAGGGTTCTGGCCCTTGGACTTGCAGCGGACACTAGGCTGCTTGGGAAAACCGCGCGGCTCTGACCTTTCAGCAAAGGGGTGGAGCGGTCAAGGCCTTGAGCCCAAAGGCGAGGCCTTTCTGCGACCGCCAGGTTGTGCCAACAGAGGGCGGACTACGTGGTTCCCTGCTCCACGCAGTCCCAGTTCCCTGACCTGTGGTCCGCACCCCTCCGCCGCGCCCACTGGACGCCGACCCTTGGGGACCCAGGAGCGCACGCAATGGGCGTTCCCAGCCGCCACGGCGACCCCCGAGAGGACAACGGGGAAGCCCTCCCCCACCCCCGCCAGGAGCCGACCCCCGCCCCGCGCCGCCCCGCCCCTGCCATGCTCCCGGTGCCTTCCCAGCCGCAGTGGGGATCCCCGGAGCACAACTGGGACCGCCCCCATCCCCGCCACGACCCGATTCCCGACCCGCGCCGCCCCTTCCCCGCCCCGGGCGCGCTCCCGGTGCGCGGCCCACCTTCACCACGGGCTCCCGGTGAGCCCCGCCCCCACGCCCGGTTCCAGGAGAGCCTCTGGGACCTCGCTCCCGCCGCCCGGTGAAACAGGAGGACAATCCATCCAGCCCACAGAGGCAATCCAAGCTGTCTAGAATTCAGGGATCCAACGAGGACTACGGAAAGGAAAGATGACCTGACCTAGGAGGGCCATGATATTCTCTAGAACCGGACAAAGTTGGTTTCCAAGGAAACTTGATTCATTGGAACCCGGAAAGCTGGTTCTTTTCATATGCAATTCCAAACCAGGAGCTCCTTCCCAAAGCCTGCCTGGCCGCCAGCCCCACCCCCACTCCCCAGAAAAAACGGCTCAAAGAAATCTTTTCCATCTCAGGCGGAAAACTGGAAGATGTCTTGTCTTGTCTGTCTGGATTGATGTATGTGTCAGTGTGAGCCTTGTGATTTTTGATAATAGTGCTCAAGTTCTGAGTTCTTATTTCAATGGTCTCAAGACAAGGCAGCCCTTGCAAACCCAACTGCTTCCAATACAAGAAAACTTTGACCTCAGGGAATGTCAGAGTCCCGTGAACTGGGAACTAGTCAATATTAAATATCTAGTAGTTTTGTTTTTGCTCCTCTACTGTAGACATGTCTAAGAGTCATCAACATGAAGCACAAAATGTTCATAGTGCCTCGGTTTGTTCTAAGGTAAAAATTGCTATATCGTTCTATCTGTCACAAGCTTGTCAACAAGAAAGTACATCGAAAGAACAGGAACAAAACGAAAAATTAAATGTGATATGAGCTTTTAGATAAACTATGAACACTAATTACACTCGAAAATATCTGCCTATGAGAGTCTTGATTGAAGGCAGAGGAGAAGGGGACGACAGAGGCTAAGATGGCTGGATGGCATCACTGATTCGATGGACATGAGTTTGAGCAAGCCCCTGGAGTTGGTGATGGACACGGAAGCCCAGCGTCCTGCAGGCCACGAGGTCCCAAAGAGTCAGACACGACTGAGCCACTGAACTGAACTGAACATACAATCGTTTCTCCAGGTGTTTTGGTTACCCGAGTTTCTATCCTGTGCTAAACTAAGTGACGACAGTGTACTGAAGAGCTGGGTCATTTCCAAATAAATTAAAGTTCTGAAACATTCACGCCTTGAAAGGACCTCCCTTTTACACAGAAACAAAAGAGATTTTTGACTATCCAATAAGAGTGTCTGGCACCATCCTGACATGTGAAACGTAAGAAAGCAATTTTTTTGTTTTGTTTGGTTCTGATCTTGGGGGTGTGTGTGTGTGTGTGTGTGTGTGTGCGTGCGTGCGTGCGGGGGAGGGGAGGGGCGCTACTATCACTGATAGGTATGTTCACCAATCTGTCGAATGCCAATATAAAAGTCAGTTCTTGGTTGCTGAAGGGAAATGTATGACTTGGTATTAAAAGAAGGTATGTGACATGAAATCGCATTTTCTGAAGGAAAACGACGTCGTTCTTTCTTCCAGGTGGCAGTTTCAGGATGGGAGAAGCAAAGGAATGGGTACAGAATGGGATAAGGAGGTTGTAGGGAAAGTGGACCCCCAGAAAAGAGTGTTGTGCCTAGCACAAGGTTTCTTGAGAGGTTGAACTGCCTTTGCTAATGGATTTTAAGTTTCTTTACCTCTTCCGTGATCTCTTCTAGGTTGACCTAGAACAGAAATCTTTTGTTAGCTTTGGCTAAGTGGAGAAGTATTGCTTCACGGTGACTTGTGTGATCCTACCTGACTGTTCTAAACCCTTTTGATATCTATGCACTGCTGCTGCTGCTGCTGCTGCTGCGAAGTTTTCAGTCGTGTCCGAGTCTGTGTGACCCCATGGACGGCAGCCCACCAGGCCCCGCAGTCCCTGGGGTTCTCTAGGCAAGAACACTGGAGTGGGTTGCCATGTCCTCCTCCAATGCATGAAAGTGAAATGTGAAAGTGAAGTCGCTCAGTCGTGCCCGACTCTGAGCGACCCCATGGACTGCAGCCTACCAGGCTCTTCCGTCCATGAGATTTTCCAGGCAAGAGTACTGGAGTGGGGTGCCATTGCCTTCTCCCATATCTATTCACAAGCCTGCCTAAATCATTGACTTCTAGCCACCTTTGGGATGCCAATGACCACCCACCCTTACCAGGCCGCAGAGGAGAGAAAACACTTACCACAGGAGGTCCGGGTAAGGAACAAAGAACTAACAAGCTCCCACCAACCAGGATTCTGCAGAGGTCAACAAGAGGTCAGCAAGAGATGGGAGACTGCAGTCCAGAGGTCCTAGCAACTTCCAGCGAGCAGCAAAGACCCAGCATAGTCAAAACGAATTCAATGGTACCCAAAACAAATAAATAAACGGACAGAAGTTCTTGGAACACATGACTGAGGTTAGGGGTGAGGCAGTACATGTATGTGCCAGGATACTCTTAAAGTATACTCTTCACATAGATGAGGAGAACAAGGTAGGAGGAAAACTTACTGTTTGGTTCAGGTCGCTTCTGAGCCTTTTGGGGAACCGACCTGAAGCCAGAGTCTAGCAGAAATACACAGGCTTTGAACATCGCTGAAGACCAACATTTCCTAAGGAAAAAACGCATTGCTTAGCTCAAGGTTTGTCTGGGAAATTCTTACACATCAGGAGATGGCTCCGAGGTGGATTTCTACAAAGAACATCCATGCAAAGGACAAGCCTGCACAGCTCTGTGCACATCTGCCCCCTCCCCCTCACAGCCAGCAGCATTTCCAAGTGACCTCCTAAGGCCTTCGCCAAACTACAGGGGCACCTCTAGGCTTCCTGTTTCCCTCATTTTCGGAATCTTTTTTAAAAAAAAAAAACAAAAAACAAATTAAAAAAAAAAAAAAAACAACCCGCACATTTCTTCGTACAATGCCACAGTGGAAGGAACACAGGCCTTCAATATTAACACCTAAATTTGCAAAAACTTGGAGCTTGGTTTTTTGTTTTGTTTTGTTTTGTTTTGTTTGAATCAAACCACCACATCATTTAAAATTTTTACACGTTCTAATTATTTGGTTCCAAAACACCAAACTTGTACTGCACACGGTCCCCATGGAAAGGCCCCCTCAGCAGGACAGCCACAGATGCTGCCATGAAAGGGCAGCAGGGTGCCCTCCTCCCTTGTTTGCTGCCTGGGCGGCCACCGGGTTTTGAAACCCATGCACCCTCCTAAGTTTCTAGGGTGCAATTCGTGGACCCTTCCCTTTCCCATCCCAGCAGGTGGTCAAGGGCCCGCTGGCCTCCAAAGTGCCAGAAGCAGGGCTGGGCCAGCCGGCCAGAGTTCAGGGTTCTGGCCCTTGGACTTGCAGCGGACACTCGGCTGCTTGGGAAAACCGCGCGGCTCTGACCTTTCAGCAAAGGGGTGGAGCGGTCAAGGCCTTGAGCCCAAAGGCGAGGCCTTTCTGCGACCGCCAGGTTGTGCCAACAGAGGGCGGACTACGTGGTTCCCTGCTCCACGCAGTCCCAGTTCCCTGACCTGTGGTCCGCACCCCTCCGCCGCGCCCACTGGATGCCGATCCTTGGGGACCCAGGAGCGCACGCAATGGGCGTTCCCAGCCGCCACGGCGACCCCCGAGAGGACAACGGGGAAGCCCTCCCCCACCCCCGCCAGGCCGACCCCCGCCCCGCCCGCCCCGCCCCTGCCATGCTCCCGGTGCCTTCCCAGCCGCAGTGGGGATCCCCGGAGCACAACTGGGACCGCCCCCCATCCCCGCCACGGCCCGATTCCCGACCCGCGCCGCCCGGCTTCGCCCCGCGGGCGCGCTCCCGGTGCGCTGCCCACCTTCACCACGGGCTCCCGGTGAGCCCCGCCCCCACGCCCGGTTCCAGGAGAGCCTCTGGGACCTCGCTCCCGCCGCCCGGTGAAACGGGAGGACAATCCATCCAGCCCACAGAGGCAATCCAAGCTGTCTAGAATTCAGGGATCCAACGAGGACTACGGAAAGGAAAGATGACCTGACCTAGGAGGGCCATGATATTCTCTAGAACCGGACAAAGTTGGTTTCCAAGGAAACTTGATTCCTTGGAACCCAGAAAGCTAGTTCTTTTCATATGCAATTCCAAACCAGGAGCTCCTTCCCAAAGCCTGCCTGGCCGCCAGCCCCACCCCCACTCCCCAGAAAAAACGGCTCAAAGAAATCTTTTCCATCTCAGGCGGAAAACTGGAAGATGTCTTGTCTTGTCTGTCTGGATTGATGTATGTGTCAGTGTGAGCCTTGTGATTTTTGATAATAGTGCTCAAGTTCTGAGTTCTTATTTCAATGGTCTCAAGACAAGGCAGCCCTTGCAAACCCAACTGCTTCCAATACAAGAAAACATTGACCTCAGTGAATGTCAGAGTCCCGTGAACTGGGAACTAGTCAATATTAAATATCTAGTAGTTTTGGTTTTGCTCCTCTACTGTAGACATGTCTAAGAGTCATCAACATGAAGCACAAAATGTTCATAGTGCCTCGGTTTGTTCTAAGGTAAACATTGCTATATCGTTCTATCTGTCACAAGCTTGTCAACAAGAAAGTACCTCGAAAGAACAGGAACAAAACGAAAAATTAAATGTGATATGAGCTTTTAGATAAACTATGAACACTAATTACACTCGAAAATATCTGCCTATGAGAGTCTTGATTGAAGGCAGAGGAGAAGGGGACGACAGAGGCTAAGATGGTTGGATGGCATCACTGATTCGATGGACATGAGTTTGAGCAAGCCCCTGGAGTTGGTGATGGACACGGAAGCCCAGCGTCCTGCAGGCCACGGGGTCCCAAAGAGTCAGACACGACTGAGCCACTGAACTGAACTGAACATACAATCGTTTCTCCAGGTGTTTTGGTTACCCGAGTTTCTATCCTGTGCTAAACTAAGTGACGGCCGTGTACTGAAGAGCTAGGTCATTTCCAAATAAATTAAAGTTCTGAAACATTCACGCCTTGAAAGGACCTCCCTTTTACACAGAAACAAAAGAGATTTTTGACTATCCAATAATAGTGTCTGGCACCATCCTGACATGTAAAACGTAAGAAAGCAATTTTTTTTGTTTTGTTTGGTTCAGATCTTGGGATGTGTGTGTGTGTGTGTGTGTGTGTGTGTGTGCGTGCGTGCGTGCGGGGGAGGGGAGGGGCGCTACTATCACTGATAGGTATGTTCACCAATCTGTCGAAAGCCAATATAAAAGTCAGTTCTTGGTTGCTGAAGGGAAATGTATGACTTGGTATTAAAAGAAGGTATGTGGCATGAAATCGCATTTTCTGAAGGAAAACGACGTCGTTCTTTCTTCCAGGTGGCAGTTTCAGGATGGGAGAAGCAAAGGAATGGGTACAGAATGGGATAAGGAGGTTGTAGGGAAAGTGGACCTCCAGAAAAGAGTGTTGTGCCTAGCACAAGGTTTCTTGAGAGGTTGAACTGCCTTTGCTAATGGATTTTAAGTTTCTTTACCTCTTCCGTGATCTCTTCTAGGTTGACCTAGAACAGAAATCTCTTGTTAGCTTTGGCTAAGTGGAGAAGTATTGCTTCACGGTGACTTGTGTGATCCTACCTGACTGTTCTAAACCCTTTTGATATCTACGCACTGCTGCTGCTGCTGCTGCTGCTGCTGCTGCTGCGAAGTCGTTTCAGTCGTGTCCGAGTCTGTGTGACCCCATGGACGGCAGCCCACCAGGCCCCGCAGTCCCTGGGGTTCTCTAGGCAGGGACACTGGAGTGGGTTGCCATGTCCTCCTCCAATGCATGAAAGTGCAATGTGAAAGTGAAGTCGCTCAGTCGTGCCCGACTCTGAGCGACCCCATGGACTGCAGCCTACCAGGCTCTTCCGTCCATGAGATTTTCCAGGCAAGAGTACTGGAGTGGGGTGCCATTGCCTTCTCCCATATCTATTCACAAGCCTGCCTAAATCATTGACTTCTAGCCACCTTTGGGATGCCAATGACCACCCACCCTTACCAGGCCGCAGAGGAGAGAAAACACTTACCACAGGAGGTCCGGGTAAGGAACAAGGAACTAACAAGCTCCCACCAACCAGGATTCTGCAGAGGTCAACAAGAGGTCAGCAAGAGATGGGAGACTGCAGTCCAGAGGTCCTAGCAACTTCCAGCGAGCAGCAAAGACCCAGCATAGTCAAAGCGAATTCAATGTTACCCAAAACAAATAAATAAACGGACAGAAGTTCTTGGAACACATGACTGGGGTTAGGGGTGAGGCAGTACATGTATGTGCCAGGATACTCTTAAAGTACGAGAAAGCAAAGAAAGGAAAGACAACTCTCAAGCTGTCCAAAGTGATCAAAATGAATGAGTACACAGTTTGACCTGTGTACACTAGCAGATAAAAATCTGAAAAGGAATTTTTAAGAAAATTCCCTTTCAATACTGTCAACATGAATCAAATGCTTTGCCACGGATGTCACGAGGATGCAAGACTGGCACACTGGAATTCTACACCGTGGCTGAAAAGATCCTGAATACATGGACAGATATTCCATAGCGATGGAGAGACTTAAGATGGCAATACCATGGAATGCATCTTCAATCTGAAATGAAGATTCGATATGACTTGATCACTCAGAGCTTTTGTGGCATCAAGTGTTATGGAAGGATAAAAGAGATCGAAAGCTGCTGACATAGACTTGGGGCGGGGTGGGGGGGCAGTAAGAGTACCCCATCGGGTCTTTAGCCCGATGTGATGCAGCCACTAGCAGTCTGCTAAGGAAACAAAGGCAGTGTCTCAGAGCATGACACCAGACCCCTCACCCACGGCATGCATTGAGATAACATGGCCAGCAGGTGAGTCATCCCGGGCTAAAAAATGATTGACATGAATCTTGAAGAAAGGCAGATTTCCAGGCAAATATGTCATTTCCTTAACATAGATGAGGAGAACAAGGTAGGAGGAAAACTTACTGTTTGGTTCAGGTCACTTCTGAGCCTTTTGGGGGAACCGACCTGAAGCCAGAGTCTAGCAGAAATACACAGGCTTTGAACATCGCTGAAGACCAACATTTCCTAAGGAAAAAACGCATTGCTTAGCTCAAGGTTTGTCTGGGAAATTCTTACACATCAGGAGATGGCTCCGAGGTGGATTTCTACAAAGAACATCCATGCAGAGGACAAGCCTGCACAGCTCTGTGCACATCTGCCCCCTCCCCCTCACAGCCAGCAGCATTTCCAAGTGACCTCCTAAGGCCTTCGCCAAACTACAGGGGCACCTCTGGGCTTCCTGTTTCCCTCATTTTCGGAATCTTTTCTTAAAAAAAGAAAAACAAAAAACAAATTAAAAAAAAAAAAAAAAAACCCCCACATTTCTTCGTACAATGCCACAGTGGAAGGAAAAAAGGCCTTCAATATTAAGACCAAAATTTGCAAAAAAATTGGAGCTTGGTTTTTTGTTTTGTTTTGTTTTGTTTGAATAAAACCACCACATCATTGAAAATTTTTACACGTTCTAATTATTCGGTTCCAAAACACCAAACTTGTACTGCACACGGTCCCCATGGAAAGGCCCCCTCAGCAGGACAGCCACAGATGCTGCCATGAAAGGGCAGCAGGGTGCCCTCCTCCCTTGTTTGCTGCCTGGGCGGCCACCGGGTTTGAAACCCATGCACCCTACTAAGTTTCTAGGGTGCAATTCGTGGACCCTTCCTTTCCCATCCCAGCAGGTGGTCAAGGGCCCGCTGGCCTCCAAAGTGCCAGAAGCAGGGCTGGGCCAGCCGGCCAGAGTTCAGGGTTCTGGCCCTTGGACTTGCAGCGGACACTCGGCTGCTTGGGAAAACCGCGCGGCTCTGACCTTTCAGCAAAGGGGTGGAGCGGTCAAGGCCTTGAGCCCAAAGGCGAGGCCTTTCTGCGACCGCCAGGTTGTGCCAACAGAGGGCGGACTACGTGGTTCCCTGCTCCACGCAGTCCCAGTTCCCTGACCTGTGGTCCGCACCCCTCCGCCGCGCCCACTGGATGCCGATCCTTGGGGACCCAGGAGCGCACGCAATGGGCGTTCCCAGCCACCGCGGCGACCCCCGAGAGGACAACGGGGAAGCCCTCCCCACCCCCGCCAGGAGCCGACCCCCGCCCCGCGCCGCCCCGCCCCTGCCATGCTCCCGGTGCCTTCCCAGCCGCAGTGGGGATCCCCGGAGCACAACTGGGACCGCGCCCCCATCCCCGCCGCGCACCCGATTCCCGACCCGCGCCGCCCGGCTTCCCGCCCCCGCCCCGCGCGCAGCTCCCGTGCGCCCGACCCGCCCACGGCTTCGCCCCGCCCCGGGCGCGCTCCCGGTGCGCTGCCCACCTTCACCACGGGCTCCCGGTGAGCCCCGCCCCCGCCCGGTTCCAGGAGAGCCTCTGGGACCTCGCTCCCGCCGCCCGGTGAAACGGGAGGACAATCCATCCAGCCCACAGAGGCAATCCAAGCTGTCTAGAATTCAGGGATCCAACGAGGACTACGGAAAGGAAAGATGACCTGACCTAGGAGGGCCATGATATTCTCTAGAACCGGACAAAGTTGGTTTCCAAGGAAACTTGATTCCTTGGAACCCGGAAAGCTGGTTCTTTTCATATGCAATTCCAAACCAGGAGCTCCTTCCCAAAGCCTGCCTGGCCGCCAGCCCCACCCCCACTCCCCAGAAAAAACGGCTCAAAGAAATCTTTTCCATCTCAGGCGGAAAACTGGAAGATGTCTTGTCTTGTCTGTCTGGATTGATGTATGTGTCAGTGTGAGCCTTGTGATTTTTGATAATAGTGCTCAAGTTCTGAGTTCTTATTTCAATGGTCTCAAGACAAGGCAGCCCTTGCAAACCCAACTGCTTCCAATACAAGAAAACTTTGACCTCAGGGAATGTCAGAGTCCCGTGAACTGGGAACTAGTCAATATGAAATATCTAGTAGTTTTGTTTTTGCTCCTCTACTGTAGACATGTCTAAGAGTCATCAACATGAAGCACAAAATGTTCATAGTGCCTCGGTTTGTTCTAAGGTAAAAATTGCTATATCGTTCTATCTGTCACAAGCTTGTCAACAAGAAAGTACCTCGAAAGAACAGGAACAAAACGAAAAATTAAATGTGATATGAGCTTTTAGATAAACTATGAACACTAATTACACTCGAAAATATCTGCCTATGAGAGTCTTGATTGAAGGCAGAGGAGAAGGGGACGACAGAGGCTAAGATGGTTGGATGGCATCACTGATTCGATGGACATGAGTTTGAGCAAGCCCCTGGAGTTGGTGATGGACACGGAAGCCCAGCGTCCTGCAGGCCACGGGGTCCCAAGAGTCAGACACGACTGAGCCACTGAACTGAACTGAACATACAATCGTTTCTCCAGGTGTTTTGGTTACCCGAGTTTCTATCCTGTGCTAAACTAAGTGACGACCGTGTACTGAAGAGCTGGGTCATTTCCAAATAAATTAAAGTTCTGAAACATTCACGCCTTGAAAGGACCTCCCTTTTACACAGAAACAAAAAAGGATTTTTGGACTATCCAATAATAGTGTCTGGCACCATCCTGACATGTGAAACGTAAGAAAGCAATTTTTTTGGTTTTGTTTGGTTCTGATCTTGGGGGTGTGTGTGTGTGTGTGTGTGTGTGTGTGCGTGCGTGCGTGCGGGGGAGGGGGAGGGGCGCTACTATCACTGATAGGTATGTTCACCAATCTGTCGAATGCCAATATAAAAGTCAGTTCTTGGTTGCTGAAGGGAAATGTATGACTTGGTATTAAAAGAAGGTATGTGGCATGAAATCGCATTTTCTGAAGGCAAACGACGTCGTTCTTTCTTCCAGGTGGCAGTTTCAGGATGGGAGAAGCAAAGGAATGGGTACAGAATGGGATAAGGAGGTTGTAGGGAAAGTGGACCCCAGAAAAGAGTGTTGTGCCTAGCACAAGGTTTCTTGAGAGGTTGAACTGCCTTTGCTAATGGATTTTAAGTTTCTTTACCTCTTCCGTGATCTCTTCTAGGTTGACCTAGAACAGAAATCTCTTGTTAGCTTTGGCTAAGTGGAGAAGTATTGCTTCACGGTGACTTGTGTGATCCTACCTGACTGTTCTCAGCCCTTTTGATATCTACGCACTGCTGCTGCTGCTGCTGCTAAGTCGTTTCAGTCGTGTCCGAGTCTGTGTGACCCCATGGACGGCAGCCCACCAGGCCCCGCAGTCCCTGGGGTTCTCTAGGCAAGAACACTGGAGTGGGTTGCCATGTCCTCCTCCAATGCATGAAAGTGCAATGTGAAAGTGAAGTCGCTCAGTCGTGTCCGACTCTGAGCGACCCTGAACTGCAGCCTGCCAGGCTCTTCCGTCCATGGGATTTTCCAGGCAAGAGTACTGGAGTGGGGTGCCGTTGCCTTCTCCCATATCTATTCACAAGCCTGCCTAAATCATTGACTTCTAGCCACCTTTGGGATGCCAATGACCACCCACCCTTACCAGGCCGCAGAGGAGAGAAAACACTTACCACAGGAGGTCCGGGTAAGGAACAAGGAACTAACAAGCTCCCACCAACCGGGATTCTGCAGAGGTCAACAAGAGGTCAGCAAGAGATGGGAGACTGCAGTCAGAGGTCCTAGCAACTTCCAGCGAGCAGCAAAGACCCAGCATAGTCCAAACAGAATTCAATGTTACCAAAAACAAATAAATAAACGGACAGAAGTTCTTTGAACACATGACTGAGATTAGGGGTGAGGCAGAACATGTATGTGCCAGGATACTCTTAAAGTACGAGAAAGCAGAAAGGAAAGGAAGACAACTCTCAAGCTGTCCAAAGTGATCAAAATGAATGAGTACACAGTTTGACCTGTGTACACTAGCAGATAAAAATCTGAAAAGGAATTTTTAAAAAAATTCCCTTTCAATACTGTCAACATGAATCAAATGCTTTGCCACGGATGTCACGAGGATGCAAGACTGGCACACTGGAAATTCTACACCGTGGCTGAAAAAGATCCTGAATACATGGACAGATATTCCATAGCGATGGAGAGACTTAAGATGGCAATACCATGGAATGCATCTTCAATCTGAAATGAAGATTCGATATGACTTGATCGCTCCAGAGCTTTTGTGTCATCAAGTGTTATGGAAGGATAAAAGAGATCGAGAAAGCTGCTGACATAGACTTGGGGCGGGGTGGGGGGGGGGCAGTAAGAGTACCCCCTTCGGGTCTTTAGCCCGATGTGATGCAGCCACTAGCAGTCTGCTAAGGAAACAAAGGCAGTGTCTCAGAGCATGACACCAGACCCCTCACCCACGACATGCATTGAGATAACATGGGCAGCAGGTGAGTCATCCCGGGCTAAAAAATGATTGACATGAATCTTGAAGAAAGGCAGATTTCCAGGCAAATATGTCATTTCCTTAACATAGACGAGGAGAACAAGGTAGGAGGAAAACTTACTGTTTGGTTCAGGTCACTTCTGAGCCTTTTGGGGGAACCGACCTGAAGCCAGAGTCTAGCCGAAATACACAGGCTTTGAACATCGCTGAAGACCAACATTTCCTAAGGAAAAACGCATTGCTTAGCTCGAGGTCTGTCTGGGAAATTCTTACACATCAGGGAGATGGCTCCGAGGTGGATTTCTACAAAGAACATCCATGCAAAGGACAAGCCTGCACAGCTCTGTGCACATCTGCCCCCTCCCCCTCACAGCCAGCAGCATTTCCAAGTGACCTCCTAAGGCCTTCGCCAAACTACAGGGGCACCTCTGGGTTTCCTGTTTCCCTCATTTTTCGGAATCTTTTCTAAAAAAAAGAAAAACAAAAAACAAATTAAAAAAAAAAACAAAAACCCGCACATTTCTTCGTAGAATGCCACAGTGGAAGGAAAACAGGCCTTCAATATTAAGACCTAAATTTGCAAAAACCTTGGAGCTTGGTGTTTTGGTTTGTTTTGTTTTGTTTGAATCAAACCACCACATCATTGAAAATTTTTACACGTTCTAATTATTCGGTTCCAAAACACCAAACTTGTACTGCACACGGTCCCCATGGAAAGGCCCCCTCAGCAGGACAGCCACAGATGCTGCCATGAAAGGGCAGCAGGGTGCCCTCCTCCCTTGTTTTCTGCCTGGGCGGCCACCGGGTTTTGAAACCCATGCACCCTACTAAGTTTCTAGGGTGCAATTCGTGGACCCTTCCCTTTCCCATCCCAGCAGGTGGTCAAGGGCCGCTGGCCTCCAAAGTGCCAGAAGCAGGGCTGGGCCAGCCGGCCAGAGTTCAGGGTTCTGGCCCTTGGACTTGCAGCGGACACTAGGCTGCTTGGGAAAACCGCGCGGCTCTGACCTTTCAGCAAAGGGTGGAGCGGTCAAGGCCTTGAGCCCAAGGCGAGGCCTTTCTGCGACCGCCAGGTTGTGCCAACAGAGGGCGGACTACGTGGTTCCCTGCTCCACGCAGTCCCAGTTCCCTGACCTGTGGTCCGCACCCTCCGCCGCGCCCACTGGATGCCGACCCTTGGGGACCCAGGAGCGCACGCAATGGGCGTTCCCAGCCGCCGCCCCCCGACGGAGGGACCAACGGGGAACCCCTCCCTACCCCCGCCGGGACCGACCCCCGCCCCGCGCCGCCCCGCCCCTGCCATGCTCCCGGTGCCTTCCCAGCCGCGGTGGGGATCCCGGAGCACAACTGGGACCGACCCCACCCACAGCGATCGGAGTCTCCACCCGCGCCGCCCGGGTTGACCCCGCCCCGGGTGCGCTCCCGGCGCGGGTCCAGCCCCCAGTGGCGGCCTCCGAGAGCACAACCGGGATGCCCGCCCCGCTCCGCCATGACCGGACCCCCGCCCCCGCCCCCCGCCGCCCGGGCCCGTTCACCCCGCCCTGGTGCGATCCCAGCGCGTTTCCAGCAGCAGTGGCCACCCCCGGGAGCACAACTGGGACCGCCCCCATCCCCGCCAGCCGATTCCGACCCGCGCCGCCCGGCTTCGCCCCGCCGGGCGCGCTCCCGTGCGCTGCCACACCCTTCACCACGGGCTCCCGGTGAGCCCCGCCCCCCACGCCCGGTTCCAGGAGAGCCTCTGGGACCTCGCTCCCGCCGCCCGGTGAGACGGGAGGACAATCCATCCAGCCCACAGAGGCAATCCAAGCTGTCTAGAATTCAGGGATCCAACGAGGACTACGGAAAGGAAAGATGACCTGACCTAGGAGGGCCATGATATTCTCTAGAACCGGACAAAGTTGGTTTCAAAACTTGATTCCTTGGAACCCGGAAAGCTGGTTCTTTTCATATGCAATTCCAAACACTTAGCTCCTTCCCAAAGCCTGCCTGGCCACCAGCCCCACCCCCACTC
>NW_026894676.1:0-95187 GCF_032452875.1 Bos javanicus | reverse complement strand
ACGTGATCAGTGCATGATCAGCCACGTGATCAGTGCATGATCAGCCACGTGATCAGTGCATGATCAACAAGTGATCATGCATGATCAGCCACGTGATCAGTGCATGATCAGCCACGTGATCAGTGCATGATCAATTACGTGATCAGTGCATGATCAGTCACGTGATCAGTACATGGTAGCCACGTGATCGTGCATGATCAGCCACGTGAGCAGTGCATGATAGCCACGTGATCAGTGCATGATCAGTCACGTGATCAGTGCATGATCAGTCACGTGATCAGTGCATGATCAGTCACGTGATCAGTGCATGATCAGTCACGTGATCAGTATATGGTACATGTGATCATTGTGCATGATCACCGTGATCAGTGCATGATAGCCACGTGATGTGCATGAGTCATGTGATCAGTGTATGATCAGCCACGTGATCAGTGCATGAGTGCCACGTGATCAGTGCATGATAGTCACGTGATCAGTGTATGATCAGCCACGTGATCAGTGCATGATCAGCCACGTGATCAGTGCATGATAGCCACGTGATCAGTGCATGATCAGTTACGTGATCAGTGCATGATCAGCCACGTGATCAGTGCATGGCAGCCACGTCAGTGCGATCAGCCACGTGATCAGTGCATGATATCACGTGATCAGTGCGATCAGTCACTGGGCCTGCTGAGCTGCAGACAGTGCTCATCTGCTTGACAATTGCCAGCTGAGCTGCACGATTCCTGCCTGTCATCTGCTTGACAATTGCCAGCTGCAGTGATTCTGCCTGCTCAGCTGCTTGATTATTGCCAGCTGAGCAGCATGATTCCTCACACCTGAGTTCCATGATTATTGCCTGCTGACGTGATTCGTGCCTACTCAGCTCTTTGTTTATTGCCTCCAGAGGCACATGATCAGTGTATGATAGCAAACATGATCAGCGCATGATCAGTCACATGATCTGCCATTAAGTCACGTGATCACTACATGATAGTCATGATCAGTCCATGATCAGTCACTGATCAGTGCATGATCACGTGATCAGTGCATGATCAGTCACGTGATCAGTGTATGATCAGCCACGTGATCAGTGCATGGCAGTCACGTGATCAGTGCATGATAGACGTGATCAGTGCATGATCAGTCCGTGATCAGTGCATGATAGCCACGTGATCAGTGCATGATCAGTCACCTGATGTGTATGATCATTCACGTGACCTGTACATGGTAGCTACATGATCATTGCATGATCAGCCACGTGAGTAGTGCATGATAGCCACGTGATCACTGCATGATCAGTCGTGATCAGTGCATGATCAGTCATGTGACCAGTACATAGCGCACGTGATCAGTGCATGATCAGCCACGATCAGTGCATGATAGCCACATGATCAGTGCATGATCATCACGTGATCAGTGCATGATCAGTCACGTGATCAGTGCATGATCAGTCACGTGATCAGTGCATGATCAGCCACGTGATCAGTGCATGATCAGGCACGTGATCAGTATGATCAGCCATGATCAGTGCATGATAGCCACGTGATCAGTGCATGATCAGTTCATGATCAGTGCATGATCAGTCACGTGATCAGTGCATGATCAGCCACGTGATCAGTGCATGATCAGCCACATGATCAGTGCATGATCAGCCATGATCAGTGCATGATCAGTCACGTGATCAGTACATGATAGCCACGTGATCATTGCATGATCAGCCACGTGATCAGTGCATGATAGCCACGTGATCAGTGCATGATAGCCACGTGATCAGTGCATGATCAGTCATGTGATACGTGTGTGATCAGCCACGTGATCATCAGTGCATGATATCCACGTGATCAGTGCATGATCAGCCACGTGATCAGTGCATGAGAGCCACGTGATCAGTGCATGATCAGTCACGTGATACATGTGTGATCAGCCACGTGATCAGTGCATGATGAGCCACGTGATCAGTGCAGGATCAATTACGTGATCAGTGCATGATCAGTCACGTGACCAGTACATGGTTGTACATGTGATCGTGCATGATCAGCCACGTGAGCAGAGCATGATAGCCACGTGATCAGTGCATGATCAGTCACGTGATCAGTACATGATCAGTCACGTGAACAGTGCATGATCATTTACGTGATTTGCATGATCAGTCACGTGCCAGTATATGGTAGCATGATCATTCCATGACGAGCCACGTGAGCAGTGCATGATAGCCACGTGATGTGTGCATGAGCACGTGAGCAGAGTATGATCAGCCACGTGATCAGTGCATGAGTGCCACGTGATCAGTGCATGATATGTCACGTGACAGGTGTGTGATCAGCCACGTGAACAGTGCATGTTCAGCCACGTGATCAGTGCATGATAGCCATGATCAGTGCATGATCAGTTACGAGCATGATCAGCCACGTGATCAGTGCATGGTCAGACACGTGAACAGTGTATGATCAGCCACGTGATCAGTGCATGATATCCAAGTGATCAGTGCATGATCATCACGTGATCAGTGTATGATCAGCCACGTGAACAGTGCATGCTCAGTCACGTGATCTGCCTGCTGAGCTGCGTGATTACTGTCTGCTCATCTGCTTGACAATTGCCAGCTGAGCTGCACGATTCCTGCCTGTCATCTGCTTGACAATTGCCAGCTGTGCTGCATTCCTGCCTGCTCAATTATTGCCAGCTGAGCAGCATGATTCTCACACCTGAGTTCCATGATTATTGCCTGCTGACTGTTTGATGTGCCTACTCAGCTCTTTGTTTATTGCCTCCAGAGGCACATGATCAGTGTATGATAGCAAACATGATCAGCGCATGATCAGTCACATGATCAGCGCCATTAAGTCACGTGATCACTACATGATAGTCATGTGATCAGTCCATGCTCAGTCACGGTATTGCATGATCAGCCACGTGATCAGTGCATGATCTGTCACAAGATAGTGTATGAATCCACGTGATCAGTGCACAGCACGTGATCAGTGCATGATATAGACGTGATCAGTGCATGATCAGTCTCGTGATCAGTGCATGATAGCCACGTGATCAGTGCATGATCAGTCACCTGATGGTGTATGATCATTCACGTGACCTGTACATGGTAGCTACATGATCATTGCATGATCAGCCACGTGAGTAGTGCATGATAGCCACGTGATCACTGCATGATCAGTCACGTGATCAGTGCATGATCAGTCATGTGACCAGTACATGGTAGCGTGATCAGTGCATGATCAGCCACGTGAGCAGTGCATGATAGCCACGTGATCAGTGCATGATCATCACGTGATCAGTGCATGATCAGTCACGTGATCAGTGCATGATCAGTCACGTGATCAGTGCATGATCAGCCACGTGATCAGTGCATGATCAGTCACGTGATCAGTGCATGATCAGCCACGTGATCAGTGCATGATAGCCACGTGATCAGTGCATGATCAGCCACGTGATCAGTGCATGATCAGTCATGTGATCAGTGCATGATCAGCCACGTGATCAGTGCATGATCAGCCACGTGATCAGTGCATGATCAGCCACGTGATCAGTGCATGATCAGTCACGTGATCAGTGCATGATAGCCACGTGATCAGTGCATGATCAGCCACGTGATCAGTGCATGATAGCCACGATCAGTGCATGATAGCCACGTGATCAGTGCATGATCAGTCACGTGATATGCATCAGCCACGTGATCAGTGCATGATAGCCACGTGATCAGTGCATGATCAGCCACGTGATCAGTGCATGATCAATTACGTGATCAGTGCATGATCAGCCACGTGATCAGTGCATGGTTACGTGATCAGCATGATCAGCCACGTGATCAGTGCATGATAGCCACGTGATCAGTGCATGATCAGTCACGTGATCAGTGCATGATCAGCACGTGATCAGTGCATGATCAGCCACGTGATCAGTGCATGATCAGTCACGCATCAGTGTGCATGATATGTCACGTGACAGTGTGATCAGCCACGTGATCAGTGCATGATCAGCCACGTGATCAGTGCATGATAGCCACGTGATCAGTGCATGATCAGCACGTGAGCAGTGATGATCAGCCACGTGATCAGTGCATGGTCACACGTGAACAGTGTATGATCAGCCACGTGATCAGTGCATGATATCCAAGTGATCAGTGCATGATCATCACGTGATCAGTGTATGATCAGCCACGTGAACAGTGCATGCTCAGTCACGTGATCTGGGCCTGCTGAGCTGCGTGATTACTGTCTGCTCATCTGCTTGACAATTGCAGCTGAGCTGCACGATTCCTGCCTGTCATCTGCTTGACAATTGCCAGCTGTGCTGCGTAATTCCTGCCTGCTCAGCTGCTTGATTATTGCCAGCTGAGCAGCATGATTCCTCACAGCTGAGTTCCATGATTATTGCCTGCTGACTGTTTGATTCGTGCCTACTCAGCTCTTTGTTTATTGCCTCCAGAGGCACATGATCAGTGTATGATAGCAAACATGATCAGCGCATGATCAGTCACATGATCAGCGATAAGTCACGTGATCACTACATGATAGTCATGTGAT
This sequence comes from Bos javanicus, assembly GCF_032452875.1. Classification (NCBI taxonomy): domain Eukaryota; kingdom Metazoa; phylum Chordata; class Mammalia; order Artiodactyla; family Bovidae; genus Bos; species Bos javanicus. Next base: position 90,661 of record NW_026894676.1, on the reverse strand, counting down.
CAGTCCGCTCAGTCACGGTATCAGTGCATGATCAGCCACGTGATCAGTGCATGATCTGTCACATGATTAGTGTGATCATCCACGTGATCAGTGCATGGCAACATGATCAGTGCATATAGACGTGATCAGTGCATGATCAGTCACGTGATCAGTGCATGATCAGTCACGTGATCAGTGCATGATCAGCCACGTGATCAGTGCATGATCAGTCACGTGACAGTGCATGATCAGCCACGTGATCAGTGCATGATCAGTCACGTGATCAGTGCATGATCATCACGACCAGTGCATGGAAGCCACGTGATCAGTGCATGATCAGCCACGTGATCAGTGCATGATAGCCACGTGATCAGTGCATGATCAGCCACGTGATCAGTGCATGATCAGTCACGTGATCAGTGCATGATAGCCACGTGATCAGTGCATGATCAGCCACGTGATCAGTGCATGATAGCCACATCAGTGCATGATCAGCCACGTGATCAGTGCATGATCAGCCACGTGATCAGTGCATGATCAGCCATGTGATCAGTGCATGATCAGTCACGTGATCAGTGCATGATCAGCCACGTGATCAGTGCATGATCAGCCACGTGACAGTGCATGCTCAGTCACGTGATCAGGGCCTGCTGAGCTGCGTGATTACTGTCTGCTCATCTGCTTGACAATTGCCAGCTGAGCTGCACGATTCCTGCCTGTCATCTGCTTGACAATTGCCAGCTGTGTGCGATTCCTGCCTGCTCAGCTGCTTGATTATTGCCAGCTGAGCAGCATGATTCCTCACAGCTGAGTTCCATGATTATTGCCTGATGTTTGATTCGTGCCTACTCAGCTCTTTGTTTATTGCCTCCAGAGGCACATGATCAGTGTATGATAGCAAACATGATCAGCGCATGATCAGTCACATGATCAGCGCCATTAAGTCACGTGATCACTACATGATAGTCATGTGATCAGTCCATGCTCAGTCACGTATCAGTGCATGATCAGCCACGTGATCAGTGCATGATCTGTCACATGATTAGTGTATGATCATCCACGTGATCAGTGCATGGCAGTCATGTGATCAGTGCATGATATAGACGTGATCAGTGCATGATCAGTCACGTGATCAGTGCATGATAGCCACGTGATCAGTGCATGATCAGTCACGTGATGGGTGTATGATCATTCACGTGACCAGTACATGGTAGCTACATGATCATTGCATGATCAGCCACGTGAGTAGTGCATGATAGCCACGTGATCAGTGCATGATCAGTCACGTGATCAGTGTGTGATCAGCCACATGATCAGTGCATGGTCCGTGATCAGTGCATGATCAGCCACGTGATCAGTGCATGATAGCCACGTGATCAGTGCATGATCAGTCACGTGATACATGTGTGATCAGCCATGATCAGTGCATGATGAGCCACGTGATCAGTGCATGATCACGTGATCAGTGCATGATCAGTCACGTGACCAGTACATGGTTACGTGATCGTGCATGATCAGCCACGTGAGCAGTGCATGATAGCCACGTGATCAGTGCATGATCAGTCACGTGATCAGTGCATGATCAGTCACGTGAACAGTGCATGATCATTTACGTGATCAGTGCATGATCAGTCACGTGACCAGTATATGGTAGCTACGTGATCATTCCATGACAGCCACGTGAGCAGTGCATGATAGCCACGTGATGTGTGCATGAGTTACGTGAGCAGTGTATGATCAGCCACGTGATCAGTGCATGAGTGCCACGTGATCAGTGCATGATATGTCACGTGACAGTGTGTGATCAGCCACGTGAACAGTGCATGTTCAGCCACGTGATCAGTGCATGATAGCCACGTGATCAGTGCATGATCAGTTACGTGAGCAGTGTATGATCAGCCACGTGATCAGTGCATGGTCAGACACGTGAACAGTGTATGATCAGCCACGTGATCAGTGCATGATATCCAGTGATCAGTGCATGATCATCACGTGATCAGTGTATGATCAGCCACGTGAACAGTGCATGCTCAGTCACGTGATCTGGGCCTGCTGAGCTGCGTGATTACTGTCTGCTCATCTGCTTGACAATTGCCAGCTGAGCTGCACGATTCCTGCCTGTCATCTGCTTGACAATTGCCAGCTGTGCTGCGTAATTCCTGCCTGCTCAGCTGCTTGATTATTGCCAGCTGAGCAGCATGATTCCTCACAGCTGAGTTCCATGATTATTGCCTGCTGACTGTTTGATTCGTGCCTACTCAGCTCTTTGTTTATTGCCTCCAGAGGCACATGATCAGTGTATGATAGCAAACATGATCAGCGCATGATCAGTCACATGATCAGCGCCATTAAGTCACGTGATCACTACATGATAGTCATGTGATCAGTCCATGCTCAGTCACGGTATCAGTGCATGATCAGCCACGTGATCAGTGCATGATCTGTCACATGATTAGTGTATGATCATCCACGTGATCAGTGCATGGGCAGTCATGTGATCAGTGCATGATATAGACGTGATCAGTGCATGATCAGTCACGTGATCAGTGCATGATAGCCACGTGATCAGTGCATGATCAGTCACCTGATGGGTGTATGATCATTCACGTGACCAGTACGGTAGCTACATGATCATTGCATGATCAGCCACGTGAGTAGTGCATGATAGCCACGTGATCAGTGCATGATCAGTCACGTGATCAGTGCATGATCAGTCATGTGACCAGTACATGGTAGCTGCGTGATCATGCATGATCAGCCACGTGATCAGTGCATGATAGCCACGTGATCAGTGCATGATCAGACACGTGATCAGTGCATGATCAGTCACGTGATCAGTGCATGATCAGCACACGTGATCAGTGCATGATCAGTCACGTGATCAGTGCATGATCAGCCACGTGATCAGTGCATGATCAGCCACGTGACAGTGCATGATCAGTCACGTGATCAGGGCCTGCTGAGCTGCGTGATTACTGTCTGCTCATCTGCTTGACAATTGCCAGCTGAGCTGCACGATTCCTGCCTGTCATCTGCTTGACAATTGCCAGCTGTGCTGCGTAATTCCTGCCTGCTCAGCTGCTTGATTATTGCCAGCTGAGCAGCATGATTCCTCACAGCTGAGTTCCATGATTATTGCCTGCTGACTGTTTGATTCGTGCCTACTCAGCTCTTTGTTTATTGCCTCCAGAGGCACATGATCAGTGTATGATAGCAAACATGATCAGTGCATGATCAGTCACATGATCAGTGCCATTAAGTCACGTGATCAGTGCATGATAGTCATGTGATCAGTCCATGCTCAGTCACGGTATCAGTGCATGATCAGCCACGTGATCAGTGCATGATCTGTCCATGATTAGTGTATGATCATCCACGTGATCAGTGCATGGCAGTCATGTGATCAGTGCATGATATAGACGTGATCAGTGCATGATCAGTCTCGTGATCAGTGCATGATAGCCACGTGATCAGTGCATGATCAGTCACCTGATGTATGATCATTCACGTGACCTGTACATGGTAGCTACATGATCATTGCATGATCAGCCACGTGAGTAGTGCATGATAGCCACGTGATCAGTGCATGATCAGTCACGGATCAGTGCATGATCAGTCGTGACCAGTACATGGTAGCCGCGATCATGCATGATCAGCCACGTGATCAGTGCATGATAGCCACGTGATCAGTGCATGATCAGACACGGATCAGTGCATGATCAGTCACGTGATCAGTGCATGATCAGCCACGTGATCAGTGCATGATCAGTCACGTGATCAGTGCATGATCAGCCACGTGATCAGTGCATGATCAGCCACGTGATCAGTGCATGATCAGTCACGTGATCAGTGCATGATCAGTCACGTGATCAGTGCATGATCAGCCACGTGATCAGTGCATGATCAGCCACGTGATCAGTGCATGAATTACGTGATCAGTGCATGATCAGTCACGTGATCAGTGCATGATAGCCGTGATCAGTGCATGATCAGCCACGATCAGTGCATGATAGCCACGTGATCAGTGCATGATAGTCACGTGATCAGTGCATGATCAGTCACGTGATAGTGTGATCAGCCACGTGATCAGTGCATGATCAGCCACGTGATCAGTGCATGATCAGTCACGTGATCAGTGCATGATCAGCCACGTGATCAGTGCATGATAGCCACGTGATCAGTGCATGATCAGTCACGTGATCAGTGCATGATCAGTCACGTGATCAGTGCATGATCAGCCACGATCAGTGCATGATCAGTACGTGATCAGTGCATGATCAATTACGTGATCAGTGCATGATCAGTCACGTGACCAGTGCATAGCCACGTGATCATGCATGATCAGCCACGTGATCAGTGCATGATAGCCACGTGATCAGTGCATGATCAGTCACGTGATCAGTGCATGATCAGTCACGTGATCAGTGCATGATCAGCCACGTGATCAGTGCATCATTCACGTGATCAGTGCATGATCAGCCACGTGATCAGTGCATGATAGCCACGTGATCAGTGCATGATCAGTCACGTGATCAGTGCATGATCAGTCACGTGATCAGTGATGATCAGCCACGTGATCAGTGCATGATCAGCCACGTGATCAGTGCATGATCAATCACGTGATCAGTGCATGATCAGTCACGTGATCAGTGCATGGTAGCCACGTGATCATTGCATGATCAGCCACGTGATCAGTGCATGATAGCCACGTGATCAGTGCATGATAGCCACGTGATCAGTGCATGATCAGTCACGTGATACGTGTGTGATCAGCCACGTGATCAGTGCATGATATCCACGTGATCAGTGCATGACAGCCACGTGATCAGTGCATGAGAGCCACGTGATCAGTGCATGATCAGTCACGTGATCATGTGTGATCAGCCACGTGATCAGTGCATGATGAGCCACGTGATCAGTGCATGATCAATTACGTGATCAGTGCATGATCAGTCACGTGACCAGTACATGGTTGCCACGTGATCGTGCATGATCAGCCACGTGAGCAGTGCATGATAGCCACGTGATCAGTGCATGATCAGTCACGTGATCAGCATGATCAGTCACGTGATCAGTGCATGATCATTACGTGATCAGTGCATGATCAGTCACGTGATCAGTATATGGTAGCTACGTGATCATTGCATGACAGCCACGTGATCAGTGCATGATAGCCACGTGATGTGCATGAGTCACGTGATCAGTGTATGATCAGCCACGTGATCAGTGCATGAGTGCCACGTGATCAGTGCATGATATGTCACGTGACAGTGTGTGATCAGCCACGTGATCAGTGCATGATCAGCCACGTGATCAGTGCATGATAGCCACGTGATCAGTGCATGATCAGTTACGTGATCAGTGTATGATCAGCCACGTGATCAGTGCATGGTCAGACACGTGAACAGTGTATGATCAGCCACGTGATCAGTGCATGATATCCAAGTGATCAGTGCATGATCACACGTGATCAGTGTATGATCAGCCACGTGAACAGTGCATGCTCAGTCACGTGATCAGGGCCTGCTGAGCCGTGATTACTGTCTGCTCATCTGCTTGACAATTGCCAGCTGAGCTGCACGATTCCTGCCTGTCATCTGCTTGACAATTGCCAGCTGTGCTGCGTAATCCTGCCTGCTCAGCTGCTTGATTATTGCCAGCTGAGCAGCATGATTCCTCACAGCTGAGTTCCATGATTATTGCCTGCTGACTGTTTGATTCGTGCCTACTCAGCTCTTTGTTTATTGCCTCCAGAGGCACATGATCAGTGTATGATAGCAACATGATCAGCGCATGATCAGTCACATGATCAGCGCATTAAGTCACGTGATCACTACGCTGATAGTCATGTGATCAGTCCATGCTCAGTCACGTATCAGTGCATGATCAGCCACGTGATCAGTGCATGATCAGTCACGTGATCAGTGCATGATCATCCACGTGATCAGTGCATGATCAGTCACGTGATCAGTGCATGATCAGCCACGTGATCAGTGCATGATCAGCCACGTGATCAGTGCATGATCAGTCACGTGATCAGTGTATGATCAGCCACGTGATCAGTGCATGATCAGCCACGTGATCAGTGCATGATAGTCACGTGACAGTGCATGATCAGCCACGTGATCAGTGCATGATCAGCCACGTGATCAGTGCATGATCAGCCACGTGATCAGTGCATGATCAGTCACGTGATCAGTGCATGATCAGCCACGTGATCAGTGCATGATCATCACGTGATCAGTGTATGATCAGCCACGTGAACAGTGCATGCTCAGTCACGTGATCTGGGCCTGCTGAGCTGCGTGATTACTGTCTGCTCATCTGCTTGACAATTGCCAGCTGAGCTGCACGATTCCTGCCTGTCATCTGCTTGACAATTGCCAGCTGTGCTGCGTAATTCCTGCCTGCTCAGCTGCTTGATTATTGCCAGCTGAGCAGCATGATTCCTCACAGCTGAGTTCCATGATTATTGCCTGCTGACTGTTTGATTCGTGCCTACTCAGCTCTTTGTTTATTGCCTCCAGAGGCACATGATCAGTGTATGATAGCAAACATGATCAGCGCATGATCAGTCACATGATCAGCGCCATTAAGTCACGTGATCACTACATGATAGTCATGTGATCAGTCCATGCTCAGTCACGGTATCAGTGCATGATCAGCCACGTGATCAGTGCATGATCTGTCACAAGATTAGTGTATGATCATCCACGTGATCAGTGCATGGGCAGTCATGTGATCAGTGCATGATATAGCGTGACAGTGCATGATCAGTCACGTGATCAGTGCATGATAGCCACGTGATCAGTGCATGATCAGTCACGTGATCAGTGCATGATCAGTCATGTGACCAGTACATGGTAGCTACGTGATCATGGCATGATCAGCCACGTGAGCAGTGCATGATAGCCACGTGATCAGTGCATGATCAGTCACGTGATCAGTGCATGATCAGTCACGTGATCAGTGCATGATCAGCCACGTGATCAGTGCATGACCAGGCACGTGATCAGTGTATGTCCAGCCACGTGATCAGTGCATGATAGCCACGTGATCAGTGCATGATCAGTCACGTGATCAGTGCATGATCAGTTATGTGATCAGTGTATGATCAGCCACGTGATCAGTGCATGATCAGCCACGTGATCAGTGCATGATCAATTACGTGATCAGTGCATGATCAGTCACGTGACCAGTACATGGTAGCTACGTGATCATTGCATGATCAGCCACGTGATCAGTGCATGATAGCCACGTGATCAGTGCATGATAGCCACGTGATCAGTGCATGATCAGTCATGTGATACGTGTGTGATCAGCCATGATCAGTGCATGATATCCACGTGATCAGTGCATGACAGCCACGTGATCAGTGCATGAGAGCCACGGGATCAGTGCATGATCAGTCACGTGATACATGTGTGATCAGCCACGTGATCAGTGCATGATGAGCCACGTGATCAGTGCAGGATCAATTCACGTGATCAGTGCATGATCAGTCACGTGACCAGTACATGGTTGCTACGTGATCGTTGCATGATCAGCCACGTGAGCAGAGCATGATAGCCACGTGGTCAGTGCATGATCAGTCACGTGATCAGTACATGATCAGTCACGTGAACAGTGCATGATCATTTACGTGATCTTTGCATGATCAGTCACGTACCAGTATATGGTTGCTACGTGATCATTCCATGACGAGCCACGTGAGCAGTGCATGATAGCCACGTGATGTGTGCATGAGTTACGTGAGCAGAGTATGATCAGCCACGTGATCAGTGCATGAGTGCCACGTGATCAGTGCATGATATGTCACGTGACAGGTGTGTGATCAGCCACGTGAACAGTGCATGTTCAGCCACGTGATCAGTGCATGATAGCCACGTGATCAGTGCATGATCAGTTACGTGAGCAGTGTATGATCAGCCACGTGATCAGTGCATGGTCAGACACGTGAACAGTGTATGATCAGCCACGTGATCAGTGCATGATATCCAAGTGATCAGTGCATGATCATCACGTGATCAGTGTATGATCAGCCACGTGAACAGTGCATGCTCAGTCACGTGATCTGGGCCTGCTGAGCTGCGTGATTACTGTCTGCTCATCTGCTTGACAATTGCCAGCTGTGCTGCGTAATTCCTGCCTGCTCAGCTGCTTGATTATTGCCAGCTGAGCAGCATGATTCCTCACACCTGAGTTCCATGATTATTGCCTGCTGACTGTTTGATTCGTGCCTACTCAGCTCTTTGTTTATTGCCTCCAGAGGCACATGATCAGTGTATGATAGCAAACATGATCAGCGCATGATCAGTCACATGATCAGCGCCATTAAGTCACGTGATCACTACATGATAGTCATGTGATCAGTCCATGCTCAGTCACGGTATCAGTGCATGATCAGCCACGTGATCAGTGCATGATCTGTCACAAGATTAGTGTATGATCATCCACGTGATCAGTGCGGGCAGTCATGTGATCAGTGCATGATATAGACGTGAACAGTGCATGATCAGTCTCGTGATCAGTGCATGATAGCCACGTGATCAGTGCATGATCAGTCACCTGATGGGTGTATGATCATTCACGTGACCTGTACATGGTAGCTACATGATCATTGCATGATCAGCCACGTGAGTAGTTCATGATAGCCACGTGATCACTGCATGATCAGTCACGTGATCAGTGCATGATCAGTCATGTGACCAGTACATGGTAGCTGCGTGATCATGGCATGATCAGCCACGTGAGCAGTGCATGATAGCCACGTGATCAGTGCATGATCAGACACGAGATCAGTGCATGATCAGTCACGTGATCAGTGCATGATCAGCCACGTGATCAGTGCATGACCAGGCACGTGATCAGTGTATGTCAGCCAAGTGATCAGTGCATGATAGCCACGTGATCAGTGCATGATCAGTCACGTGATCAGTGCATGATCAGTTATGTGATCAGTGTATGATCAGCCACGTGATCAGTGCATGATCAATTACGTGATCAGTGCATGATCAGTCACGTGATCAGTACATGGTAGCTACGTGATCATTGCCTGATCAGCCATGATCAGTGCATGATAGCCACGTGATCAGTGCATGATAGCCACGTGATCAGTGCATGATCAGTCATGTGATACGTGTGTGATCAGCCACGTGATCAGTGCATGATATCCACGTGATCAGTGCATGATCAGCCACGTGATCAGTGCATGATGAGCCACGTGATCAGTGCAGGATCAATTACGTGATCAGTGCATGATCAGTCACGTGACCAGTACATGGTTGCTACGTGATCGTTGCATGATCAGCCACGTGAGCAGAGCATGATAGCCACGTGGTCAGTGCATGATCAGTCACGTGATCAGTACATGATCAGTCACGTGAACAGTGCATGATCATTTACGTGATCTTTGCATGATCAGTCACGTTACCAGTATATGGTTGCTACGTGATCATTCCATGACGAGCCACGTGAGCAGTGCATGATAGCCACGTGATGTGTGCATGAGTTACGTGAGCAGAGTATGATCAGCCACGTGATCAGTGCATGAGTGCCACGTGATCAGTGCATGATATGTCACGTGACAGGTGTGTGATCAGCCACGTGAACAGTGCATGTTCAGCCACGTGATCAGTGCATGATAGCCACGTGATCAGTGCATGATCAGTTACGTGAGCAGTGTATGATCAGCCACGTGATCAGTGCATGGTCAGACACGTGAACAGTGTATGATCAGCCACGTGATCAGTGCATGATATCCAAGTGATCAGTGCATGATCATCACGTGATCAGTGTATGATCAGCCACGTGAACAGTGCATGCTCAGTCACGTGATCTGGGCCTGCTGAGCTGCGTGATTACTGTCTGCTCATCTGCTTGACAATTGCCAGCTGAGCTGCACGATTCCTGCCTGTCATCTGCTTGACAATTGCCAGCTGTGCTGCGTAATTCCTGCCTGCTCAGCTGCTTGATTATTGCCAGCTGAGCAGCATGATTCCTCACACCTGAGTTCCATGATTATTGCCTGCTGACTGTTTGATTCGTGCCTACTCAGCTCTTTGTTTATTGCCTCCAGAGGCACATGATCAGTGTATGATAGCAAACATGATCAGCGCATGATCAGTCACATGATCAGCGCCATTAAGTCACGTGATCACTACATGATAGTCATGTGATCAGTCCATGCTCAGTCACGGTATCAGTGCATGATCAGCCACGTGATCAGTGCATGATCTGTCACAAGATTAGTGTATGATCATCCACGTGATCAGTGCACGGGCAGTCATGTGATCAGTGCATGATATAGACGTGAACAGTGCATGATCAGTCTCGTGATCAGTGCATGATAGCCACGTGATCAGTGCATGATCAGTCACCTGATGGGTGTATGATCATTCACGTGACCTGTACATGGTAGCTACATGATCATTGCATGATCAGCCACGTGAGTAGTTCATGATAGCCACGTGATCACTGCATGATCAGTCACGTGATCAGTGCATGATCAGTCATGTGACCAGTACATGGTAGCTGCGTGATCATGGCATGATCAGCCACGTGAGCAGTGCATGATAGCCACGTGATCAGTGCATGATCAGACACGTGATCAGTGCATGATCAGTCACGTGATCAGTGCATGATCAGTCACGTGATCAGTGCATGATCAGCCACGTGATCAGTGCATGATCAGGCACGTGATCAGTGTATGTCCAGCCAAGTGATCAGTGCATGATAGCCACGTGATCAGTGCATGATCAGTCACGTGATCAGTGCATGATCAGTTATGTGATCAGTGTATGATCAGCCACGTGATCAGTGCATGATCAGCCACATGATCAGTGCATGAATTACGTGATCAGTGCATGATCAGTCACGTGACCAGTACATGGTAGCTACGTGATCATTGCCTGATCAGCCACGTGATCAGTGCATGATAGCCACGTGATCAGTGCATGATAGCCACGTGATCAGTGCATGATCAGTCATGTGATACGTGTGTGATCAGCCACGTGATCAGTGCATGATATCCACGTGATCAGTGCATGACAGCCACGTGATCAGTGCATGAGAGCCACGGGATCAGTGCATGATCAGTCACGTGATACATGTGTGATCAGCCACGTGATCAGTGCATGATGAGCCACGTGATCAGTGCAGGATCAATTACGTGATCAGTGCATGATCAGTCACGTGACCAGTACATGGTTGCTACGTGATCGTTGCATGATCAGCCACGTGAGCAGAGCATGATAGCCACGTGATCAGTGCATGATCAGTCACGTGATCAGTACATGATCAGTCACGTGAACAGTGCATGATCATTTACGTGATCTTTGCATGATCAGTCACGTTACCAGTATATGGTTGCTACGTGATCATTCCATGACGAGCCACGTGAGCAGTGCATGATAGCCACGTGATGTGTGCATGAGTTACGTGAGCAGAGTATGATCAGCCACGTGATCAGTGCATGAGTGCCACGTGATCAGTGCATGATATGTCACGTGACAGGTGTGTGATCAGCCACGTGAACAGTGCATGTTCAGCCACGTGATCAGTGCATGATAGCCACGTGATCAGTGCATGATCAGTTACGTGAGCAGTGTATGATCAGCCACGTGATCAGTGCATGGTCAGACACGTGAACAGTGTATGATCAGCCACGTGATCAGTGCATGATATCCAAGTGATCAGTGCATGATCATCACGTGATCAGTGTATGATCAGCCACGTGAACAGTGCATGCTCAGTCACGTGATCTGGGCCTGCTGAGCTGCGTGATTACTGTCTGCTCATCTGCTTGACAATTGCCAGCTGTGCTGCGTAATTCCTGCCTGCTCAGCTGCTTGATTATTGCCAGCTGAGCAGCATGATTCCTCACACCTGAGTTCCATGATTATTGCCTGCTGACTGTTTGATTCGTGCCTACTCAGCTCTTTGTTTATTGCCTCCAGAGGCACATGATCAGTGTATGATAGCAAACATGATCAGCGCATGATCAGTCACATGATCAGCGCCATTAAGTCACGTGATCACTACATGATAGTCATGTGATCAGTCCATGCTCAGTCACGGTATCAGTGCATGATCAGCCACGTGATCAGTGCATGATCTGTCACAAGATTAGTGTATGATCATCCACGTGATCAGTGCGGGCAGTCATGTGATCAGTGCATGATATAGACGTGAACAGTGCATGATCAGTCTCGTGATCAGTGCATGATAGCCACGTGATCAGTGCATGATCAGTCACCTGATGGGTGTATGATCATTCACGTGACCTGTACATGGTAGCTACATGATCATTGCATGATCAGCCACGTGAGTAGTTCATGATAGCCACGTGATCACTGCATGATCAGTCACGTGATCAGTGCATGATCAGTCATGTGACCAGTACATGGTAGCTGCGTGATCATGGCATGATCAGCCACGTGAGCAGTGCATGATAGCCACGTGATCAGTGCATGATCAGACACGAGATCAGTGCATGATCAGTCACGTGATCAGTGCATGATCAGCCACGTGATCAGTGCATGACCAGCACGTGATCAGTGTATGTCAGCCAAGTGATCAGTGCATGATAGCCACGTGATCAGTGCATGATCAGTCACGTGATCAGTGCATGATCAGTTATGTGATCAGTGTATGATCAGCCACGTGATCAGTGCATGATCAGCCACATGATCAGTGCATGATCAATTACGTGATCAGTGCATGATCAGTCACGTGACCAGTACATGGTAGCTACGTGATCATTGCCTGATCAGCCACGTGATCAGTGCATGATAGCCACGTGATCAGTGCATGATAGCCACGTGATCAGTGCATGATCAGTCATGTGATACGTGTGTGATCAGCCACGTGATCAGTGCATGATATCCACGTGATCAGTGCATGACAGCCACGTGATCAGTGCATGAGAGCCACGTGATCAGTGCATGATCAGTCACGTGATACATGTGTGATCAGCCACGTGATCAGTGCATGATGAGCCACGTGATCAGTGCATGATCAATTACGTGATCAGTGCATGATCAGTCACGTGACCAGTACATGGTTGCTACGTGATCAGTGCATGATCAGCCACGTGAGCAGTGCATGATAGCCACGTGATCAGTGCATGATCAGTCACGTGATCAGTGCATGATCAGTCACGTGAACAGTGCATGATCATTTACGTGATCTTTGCATGATCAGTCACGTGACCAGTATATGGTTGCTACGTGATCATTCCATGACGAGCCACGTGAGCAGTGCATGATAGCCACGTGATGTGTGCATGAGTTACGTGAGCAGAGTATGATCAGCCACGTGATCAGTGCATGATGCCACGTGATCAGTGCATGATATGTCACGTGACAGGTGTGTGATCAGCCACGTGATCAGTGCATGTTCAGCCACGTGATCAGTGCATGATAGCCACGTGATCAGTGCATGATCAGTTACGTGATCAGTGCATGATCAGCCACGTGATCAGTGCATGATCAGTCACGTGATCAGTGTATGATCAGCCACGTGATCAGTGCATGATCAGCCACGTGATCAGTGCATGATCAGTCACGTGATCAGTGCATGATCAGTCACGTGACAGTGCATGGTAGCTACGTGATCAGTGCATGATCAGCCACGTGATCAGTGCATGATAGCCACGTGATCAGTGCATGATAGCCACGTGATCAGTGCATGATCAGTCACGTGATCGTGTGTGATCAGCCACATGATCAGTGCATGATATCCACGTGATCAGTGCATGACAGCCACGTGATCAGTGCATGATAGCCACGTGATCAGTGCATGATCAGTCACGTGATACATGTGTGATCAGCCACGTGATCAGTGCATGATGAGCCACGTGATCAGTGCATGATCAATTACGTGATCAGTGCATGATCAGTCACGTGACCAGTACATGGTTGCTACGTGATCGTGCATGATCAGCCACGTGATCAGTGCATGATAGCCACGTGATCAGTGCATGATCAGTCACGTGATCAGCATGATCAGTCACGTGAACAGTGCATGATCATTTACGTGATCTGTGCATGATCAGTCACGTGACCAGTATATGGTAGCTACGTGATCATTCCATGACGAGCCACGTGAGCAGTGCATGATAGCCACGTGATGTGTGCATGAGTTACGTGAGCAGAGTATGATCAGCCACGTGATCAGTGCATGAGTGCCACGTGATCAGTGCATGATATGTCACGTGACAGTGTGTGATCAGCCACGTGAACAGTGCATGTTCAGCCACGTGATCAGTGCATGATAGCCACGTGATCAGTGCATGATCAGTTACGTGAGCAGTGTATGATCAGCCACGTGATCAGTGCATGGTCAGACACGTGAACAGTGTATGATCAGCCACGTGATCAGTGCATGATATCCAAGTGATCAGTGCATGATCATCACGTGATCAGTGTATGATCAGCCACGTGAACAGTGCATGCTCAGTCACGTGATCTGGGCCTGCTGAGCTGCGTGATTACTGTCTGCTCATCTGCTTGACAATTGCCAGCTGAGCTGCACGATTCCTGCCTGTCATCTGCTTGACAATTGCCAGCTGTGCTGCGTAATTCCTGCCTGCTCAGCTGCTTGATTATTGCCAGCTGAGCAGCATGATTCCTCACAGCTGAGTTCCATGATTATTGCCTGCTGACTGTTTGATTCGTGCCTACTCAGCTCTTTGTTTATTGCCTCCAGAGGCACATGATCAGTGTATGATAGCAAACATGATCAGCGCATGATCAGTCACATGATCAGCGCCATTAAGTCACGTGATCACTACATGATAGTCATGTGATCAGTCCATGCTCAGTCACGGTATCAGTGCATGATCAGCCACGTGATCAGTGCATGATCTGTCACAAGATTAGTGTATGATCATCCACGTGATCAGTGCATGGGCAGTCATGTGATCAGTGCATGATATAGACGTGATCAGTGCATGATCAGTCTCGTGATCAGTGCATGATAGCCACGTGATCAGTGCATGATCAGTCACCTGATGGGTGTATGATCATTCACGTGACCTGTACATGGTAGCTACATGATCATTGCATGATCAGCCACGTGAGTAGTGCATGATAGCCACGTGATCAGTGCATGATCAGTCACGTGATCAGTGCATGATCAGTCATGTGACCAGTACATGGTAGCTGCGTGATCATGGCATGATCAGCCACGTGATCAGTGCATGATAGCCACGTGATCAGTGCATGATCAGTCACGTGATCAGTGCATGATCAGTCACGTGATCAGTGCATGATCAGCCACGTGATCAGTGCATGATCAGGCACGTGATCAGTGTATGATCAGCCACGTGATCAGTGCATGATAGCCACGTGATCAGTGCATGATCAGTCACGTGATCAGTGCATGATCAGTCACGTGATCAGTGCATGATCAGCCACGTGATCAGTGCATGATCAGCCACGTGATCAGTGCATGATCAGCCACGTGATCAGTGCATGATCAGTCACGTGATCAGTGCATGATCAGCCACGTGATCAGTGCATGATAGCCACGTGATCAGTGCATGATCAGCCACGTGATCAGTGCATGATCAGTCACGTGATCAGTGCATGATCATCCACGTGATCAGTGCATGGGCAGTCATGTGATCAGTGCATGATATAGACGTGATCAGTGCATGATCAGTCACGTGATCAGTGCATGATAGCCACGTGATCAGTGCATGATCAGTCACGTGATCAGTGCATGATCATTCACGTGACCAGTGCATGGTAGCTACATGATCATTGCATGATCAGCCACGTGATAGTGCATGATAGCCACGTGATCAGTGCATGATCAGTCACGTGATCAGTGCATGATCAGTCATGTGACCAGTACATGGTAGCTGCGTGATCATGGCATGATCAGCCACGTGATCAGTGCATGATAGCCACGTGATCAGTGCATGATCAGACACGTGATCAGTGCATGATCAGTCACGTGATCAGTGCATGATCAGCCACGTGATCAGTGCATGATCAGGCACGTGATCAGTGTATGTCAGCCATGATCAGTGCATGATAGCCACGTGATCAGTGCATGATCAGTCACGTGATCAGTGCATGATCAGTTATGTGATCAGTGCATGATCAGCCACGTGATCAGTGCATGATCAGCCACATGATCAGTGCATGATCAATTACGTGATCAGTGCATGATCAGTCACGTGACCAGTACATGGTAGCTACGTGATCATTGCATGATCAGCCACGTGATCAGTGCATGATAGCCACGTGATCAGTGCATGATAGCCACGTGATCAGTGCATGATCAGTCATGTGATACGTGTGTGATCAGCCACGTGATCAGTGCATGATATCCACGTGATCAGTGCATGACAGCCACGTGATCAGTGCATGATAGCCACGTGATCAGTGCATGATCAGTCACGTGATACATGTGTGATCAGCCACGTGATCAGTGCATGATGAGCCACGTGATCAGTGCAGGATCAATTACGTGATCAGTGCATGATCAGTCACGTGACCAGTACATGGTTGCTACGTGATCGTGCATGATCAGCCACGTGAGCAGTGCATGATAGCCACGTGATCAGTGCATGATCAGTCACGTGATCAGTACATGATCAGTCACGTGAACAGTGCATGATCATTTACGTGATCTTTGCATGATCAGTCACGTGACCAGTATATGGTTGCTACGTGATCATTCCATGACGAGCCACGTGAGCAGTGCATGATAGCCACGTGATGTGTGCATGAGTTACGTGAGCAGAGTATGATCAGCCACGTGATCAGTGCATGAGTGCCACGTGATCAGTGCATGATATGTCACGTGACAGGTGTGTGATCAGCCACGTGAACAGTGCATGTTCAGCCACGTGATCAGTGCATGATAGCCACGTGATCAGTGCATGATCAGTTACGTGAGCAGTGTATGATCAGCCACGTGATCAGTGCATGGTCAGACACGTGAACAGTGTATGATCAGCCACGTGATCAGTGCATGATATCCAAGTGATCAGTGCATGATCATCACGTGATCAGTGTATGATCAGCCACGTGAACAGTGCATGCTCAGTCACGTGATCTGGGCCTGCTGAGCTGCGTGATTACTGTCTGCTCATCTGCTTGACAATTGCCAGCTGAGCTGCACGATTCCTGCCTGTCATCTGCTTGACAATTGCCAGCTGTGCTGCGTAATTCCTGCCTGCTCAGCTGCTTGATTATTGCCAGCTGAGCAGCATGATTCCTCACACCTGAGTTCCATGATTATTGCCTGCTGACTGTTTGATTCGTGCCTACTCAGCTCTTTGTTTATTGCCTCCAGAGGCACATGATCAGTGTATGATAGCAAACATGATCAGCGCATGATCAGTCACATGATCAGCGCCATTAAGTCACGTGATCACTACATGATAGTCATGTGATCAGTCCATGCTCAGTCACGGTATCAGTGCATGATCAGCCACGTGATCAGTGCATGATCTGTCACAAGATTAGTGTATGATCATCCACGTGATCAGTGCATGGCAGTCATGTGATCAGTGCATGATATAGACGTGATCAGTGCATGATCAGTCTCGTGATCAGTGCATGATAGCCACGTGATCAGTGCATGATCAGTCACCTGATGGGTGTATGATCATTCACGTGACCTGTACATGGTAGCTACATGATCATTGCATGATCAGCCACGTGAGTAGTTCATGATAGCCACGTGATCACTGCATGATCAGTCACGTGATCAGTGCATGATCAGTCATGTGACCAGTACATGGTAGCTGCGTGATCATGGCATGATCAGCCACGTGAGCAGTGCATGATAGCCACGTGATCAGTGCATGATCAGACACGTGATCAGTGCATGATCAGTCACGTGATCAGTGCATGATCAGCCACGTGATCAGTGCATGATCAGTCACGTGATCAGTGCATGATCAGCCACGTGATCAGTGCATGATCAGGCACGTGATCAGTGCATGATCAGCCACGTGATCAGTGCATGATAGCCACGTGATCAGTGCATGATCAGTCACGTGATCAGTGCATGATCAGTCACGTGATCAGTGCATGATCAGCCACGTGATCAGTGCATGATCAGCCACGTGATCAGTGCATGATCAGTCGTGATCAGTGCATGATCAGTCACGTGACCAGTACATGGTAGCTACGTGATCATTGCATGATCAGCCACGTGATCAGTGCATGATAGCCACGTGATCAGTGCATGATAGCCACGTGATCAGTGCATGATCAGTCACGTGATCGTGTGTGATCAGCCACGTGATCAGTGCATGATATCCACGTGATCAGTGCATGATCAGCCACGTGATCAGTGCATGAAGCCACGTGATCAGTGCATGATATCACGTGACAGTGTCATCATCCACGTGATCAGTGCATGATCAGCCACGTGATCAGTGCATGATAGCCACGTGATCAGTGCATGATCAGCCACGTGATCAGTGCATGATAGCCACGTGATCAGTGCATGATCAGTCACGTGATCAGTGCATGATCAGCCACGTGATCAGTGCATGATATCCACGTGATCAGTGCATGATCAGCCACGTGATCAGTGCATGAGAGCCACGTGATCAGTGCATGATCAGTCACGTGATCATGTGTGATCAGCCACGTGATCAGTGCATGATGAGCCACGTGATCAGTGCATGATCAATTACGTGATCAGTGCATGATCAGTCACGTGACCAGTACATGGTTGCTACGTGATCGTTGCATGATCAGCCACGTGAGCAGTGCATGATAGCCACGTGATCAGTGCATGATCAGTCACGTGATCAGTACATGATCAGTCACGTGAACAGTGCATGATCATTTACGTGATCTTGCATGATCAGTCACGTGACCAGTATATGGTTGCTACGTGATCATTCCATGACGAGCCACGTGAGCAGTGCATGATAGCCACGTGATGTGCATGAGTTACGTGAGCAGAGTATGATCAGCCACGTGATCAGTGCATGAGTGCCACGTGATCAGTGCATGATATGTCACGTGACAGGTGTGTGATCAGCCACGTGAACAGTGCATGTTCAGCCACGTGATCAGTGCATGATAGCCACGTGATCAGTGCATGATCAGTTACGTGAGCAGTGTATGATCAGCCACGTGATCAGTGCATGGTCAGACACGTGAACAGTGTATGATCAGCCACGTGATCAGTGCATGATATCCAAGTGATCAGTGCATGATCATCACGTGATCAGTGTATGATCAGCCACGTGAACAGTGCATGCTCAGTCACGTGATCTGGGCCTGCTGAGCTGCGTGATTACTGTCTGCTCATCTGCTTGACAATTGCCAGCTGAGCTGCACGATTCCTGCCTGTCATCTGCTTGACAATTGCCAGCTGTGCTGCGTAATTCCTGCCTGCTCAGCTGCTTGATTATTGCCAGCTGAGCAGCATGATTCCTCACACCTGAGTTCCATGATTATTGCCTGCTGACTGTTTGATTCGTGCCTACTCAGCTCTTTGTTTATTGCCTCCAGAGGCACATGATCAGTGTATGATAGCAAACATGATCAGTGCATGATCAGTCACATGATCAGCGCCATTAAGTCACGTGATCACTACATGATAGTCATGTGATCAGTCCATGCTCAGTCACGGTATCAGTGCATGATCAGCCACGTGATCAGTGCATGATCTGTCACAAGATTAGTGTATGATCATCCACGTGATCAGTGCATGGGCAGTCATGTGATCAGTGCATGATATAGACGTGATCAGTGCATGATCAGTCACGTGATCAGTGCATGATAGCCACGTGATCAGTGCATGATCAGTCACCTGATGGGTGTATGATCATTCACGTGACCTGTACATGGTAGCTACATGATCATTGCATGATCAGCCACGTGAGTAGTTCATGATAGCCACGTGATCACTGCATGATCAGTCACGTGATCAGTGCATGATCAGTCATGTGACCAGTACATGGTAGCTGCGTGATCATGGCATGATCAGCCACGTGAGCAGTGCATGATAGCCACGTGATCAGTGCATGATCAGACACGTGATCAGTGCATGATCAGTCACGTGATCAGTGCATGATCAGCCACGTGATCAGTGCATGATCAGCCACGTGATCAGTGCATGATCAGTCACGTGATCAGTGCATGATCAGTTACGTGATCAGTGCATGATCAGCCACGTGATCAGTGCATGATCAGCCACGTGATCAGTGCATGATCAATTACGTGATCAGTGCATGATCAGTCACGTGACAGTACATGGTAGCTACGTGATCATTGCATGATCAGCCACGTGATCAGTGCATGATAGCCACGTGATCAGTGCATGATAGCCACGTGATCAGTGCATGATCAGTCATGTGATACGTGTGTGATCAGCCACGTGATCAGTGCATGATATCCACGTGATCAGTGCATGACAGCCACGTGATCAGTGCATGATAGCCACGTGATCAGTGCATGATCAGTCACGTGATACATGTGTGATCAGCCACGTGATCAGTGCATGATGAGCCACGTGATCAGTGCATGATCAATTACGTGATCAGTGCATGATCAGTCACGTGATCAGTGCATGGTTGCTACGTGATCAGTGCATGATCAGCCACGTGATCAGTGCATGATAGCCACGTGATCAGTGCATGATCAGTCACGTGATCAGTGCATGATCAGTCACGTGATCAGTGCATGATCAGCGTGATCAGTGCATGATCAGTCACGTGATCAGTGCATGATAGCCACGTGATCAGTGCATGATCAGCCACGTGATCAGTGCATGATAGCCACGTGATGTGCATGAGTTACGTGATCAGTGATGATCAGCCACGTGATCAGTGCATGACAGCCACGTGATCAGTGCATGAGAGCCACGTGATCAGTGCATGATCAGTCACGTGATACATGTGTGATCAGCCACGTGATCAGTGCATGATGAGCCACGTGATCAGTGCAGGATCAATTACGTGATCAGTGCATGATCAGTCACGTGACCAGTACATGGTTGCTACGTGATCGTTGCATGATCAGCCACGTGAGCAGAGCATGATAGCCACGTGATCAGTGCATGATCAGTCACGTGATCAGTACATGATCAGTCACGTGAACAGTGCATGATCATTACGTGATCTTTGCATGATCAGTCACGTGACCAGTATATGGTTGCTACGTGATCATTCCATGACAGCCACGTGAGCAGTGCATGATAGCCACGTGATGTGTGCATGAGTTACGTGAGCAGAGTATGATCAGCCACGTGATCAGTGCATGAGTGCCACGTGATCAGTGCATGATATGTCACGTGACAGGTGTGTGATCAGCCACGTGAACAGTGCATGTTCAGCCACGTGATCAGTGCATGATAGCCACGTGATCAGTGCATGATCAGTTACGTGAGCAGTGTATGATCAGCCACGTGATCAGTGCATGGTCAGACACGTGAACAGTGTATGATCAGCCACGTGATCAGTGCATGATATCCAAGTGATCAGTGCATGATCATCACGTGATCAGTGTATGATCAGCCACGTGAACAGTGCATGCTCAGTCACGTGATCTGGGCCTGCTGAGCTGCGTGATTACTGTCTGCTCATCTGCTTGACAATTGCCAGCTGAGCTGCACGATTCCTGCCTGTCATCTGCTTGACAATTGCCAGCTGTGCTGCGTAATTCCTGCCTGCTCAGCTGCTTGATTATTGCCAGCTGAGCAGCATGATTCCTCACCTGAGTTCCATGATTATTGCCTGCTGACTGTTTGATTCGTGCCTACTCAGCTCTTTGTTTATTGCCTCCAGAGGCACATGATCAGTGTATGATAGCAAACATGATCAGCGCATGATCAGTCACATGATCAGCGCCATTAAGTCACGTGATCACTACATGATAGTCATGTGATCAGTCCATGCTCAGTCACGGTATCAGTGCATGATCAGCCACGTGATCAGTGCATGATCTGTCACAAGATTAGTGTATGATCATCCATGATCAGTGCACGGGCAGTCATGTGATCAGTGCATGATATAGACGTGAACAGTGCATGATCAGTCCGTGATCAGTGCATGATAGCCACGTGATCAGTGCATGATCAGTCACCTGATGGGTGTATGATCATTCACGTGACCTGTACATGGTAGCTACATGATCATTGCATGATCAGCCACGTGAGTAGTTCATGATAGCCACGTGATCACTGCATGATCAGTCACGTGATCAGTGCATGATCAGTCATGTGACCAGTACATGGTAGCCGTGATCATGGCATGATCAGCCACGTGAGCAGTGCATGATAGCCACGTGATCAGTGCATGATCAGACACGTGATCAGTGCATGATCAGTCACGTGATCAGTGCATGATCAGCCACGTGATCAGTGCATGATCAGCCACGTGATCAGTGCATGATCAGTCACGTGATCAGTGCATGATCAGTTATGTGATCAGTGTATGATCAGCCACGTGATCAGTGCATGATCAGCCACATGATCAGTGCATGATCAATTACGTGATCAGTGCATGATCAGTCACGTGACCAGTACATGGTAGCTACGTGATCATTGCCTGATCAGCCACGTGATCAGTGCATGATAGCCACGTGATCAGTGCATGATGCCACGTGATCAGTGCATGATCAGTCATGTGATCGTGTGTGATCAGCCACATGATCAGTGCATGATATCCACGTGATCAGTGCATGACAGCCACGTGATCAGTGCATGAGAGCCACGGGATCAGTGCATGATCAGTCACGTGATACATGTGTGATCAGCCACGTGATCAGTGCATGATGAGCCACGTGATCAGTGCAGGATCATTACGTGATCAGTGCATGATCAGTCACGTGACCAGTACATGGTTGCTCGTGATCATTGCATGATCAGCCACGTGAGCAGAGCATGATAGCCACGTGGTCAGTGCATGATCAGTCACGTGATCAGTACATGATCAGTCACGTGAACAGTGCATGATCATTTACGTGATCTTTGCATGATCAGTCACGTTACCAGTATATGGTTGCTACGTGATCATTCCATGACGAGCCACGTGAGCAGTGCATGATAGCCACGTGATGTGTGCATGAGTTACGTGAGCAGAGTATGATCAGCCACGTGATCAGTGCATGAGTGCCACGTGATCAGTGCATGATATGTCACGTGACAGGTGTGTGATCAGCCACGTGAACAGTGCATGTTCAGCCACGTGATCAGTGCATGATAGCCACGTGATCAGTGCATGATCAGTTACGTGAGCAGTGTATGATCAGCCACGTGATCAGTGCATGGTCAGACACGTGAACAGTGTATGATCAGCCACGTGATCAGTGCATGATATCCAAGTGATCAGTGCATGATCATCACGTGATCAGTGTATGATCAGCCACGTGAACAGTGCATGCTCAGTCACGTGATCTGGGCCTGCTGAGCTGCGTGATTACTGTCTGCTCATCTGCTTGACAATTGCCAGCTGAGCTGCACGATTCCTGCCTGTCATCTGCTTGACAATTGCCAGCTGTGCTGCGTAATTCCTGCCTGCTCAGCTGCTTGATTATTGCCAGCTGAGCAGCATGATTCCTCACACCTGAGTTCCATGATTATTGCCTGCTGACTGTTTGATTCGTGCCTACTCAGCTCTTTGTTTATTGCCTCCAGAGGCACATGATCAGTGTATGATAGCAAACATGATCAGCGCATGATCAGTCACATGATCAGCGCCATTAAGTCACGTGATCACTACATGATAGTCATGTGATCAGTCCATGCTCAGTCACGGTATCAGTGCATGATCAGCCACGTGATCAGTGCATGATCTGTCACAAGATTAGTGTATGATCATCCACGTGATCAGTGCACGGGCAGTCATGTGATCAGTGCATGATATAGACGTGAACAGTGCATGATCAGTCTCGTGATCAGTGCATGATAGCCACGTGATCAGTGCATGATCAGTCACCTGATGGGTGTATGATCATTCACGTGACCTGTACATGGTAGCTACATGATCATTGCATGATCAGCCACGTGAGTAGTTCATGATAGCCACGTGATCACTGCATGATCAGTCACGTGATCAGTGCATGATCAGTCATGTGACCAGTACATGGTAGCTGCGTGATCATGGCATGATCAGCCACGTGAGCAGTGCATGATAGCCACGTGATCAGTGCATGATCAGACACGAGATCAGTGCATGATCAGTCACGTGATCAGTGCATGATCAGCCACGTGATCAGTGCATGACCAGGCACGTGATCAGTGTATGTCCAGCCAAGTGATCAGTGCATGATAGCCACGTGATCAGTGCATGATCAGTCACGTGATCAGTGCATGATCAGTTATGTGATCAGTGTATGATCAGCCACGTGATCAGTGCATGATCAGCCACATGATCAGTGCATGATCAATTACGTGATCAGTGCATGATCAGTCATTGACCAGTACATGGTAGCTCGTGATCATTGCCTGATCAGCCACGTGATCAGTGCATGATAGCCACGTGATCAGTGCATGATAGCCACGTGATCAGTGCATGATCAGTCATGTGATACGTGTGTGATCAGCCACATGATCAGTGCATGATATCCACGTGATCAGTGCATGACAGCCACGTGATCAGTGCAGAGCCACGGGATCAGTGCATGATCAGTCACGTGATACATGTGTGATCAGCCACGTGATCAGTGCATGATGAGCCACGTGATCAGTGCAGGATCAATTCGTGATCAGTGCATGATCAGTCACGTGACCAGTACATGGTTGCTACGTGATCGTTGCATGATCAGCCACGTGAGCAGAGCATGATAGCCACGTGGTCAGTGCATGATCAGTCACGTGATCAGTACATGATCAGTCACGTGAACAGTGCATGATCATTTACGTGATCTTTGCATGATCAGTCACGTACCAGTATATGGTTGCTCGTGATCATTCCATGACGAGCCACGTGAGCAGTGCATGATAGCCACGTGATGTGTGCATGAGTTACGTGAGCAGAGTATGATCAGCCACGTGATCAGTGCATGAGTGCCACGTGATCAGTGCATGATATGTCACGTGACAGGTGTGTGATCAGCCACGTGAACAGTGCATGTTCAGCCACGTGATCAGTGCATGATAGCCACGTGATCAGTGCATGATCAGTTACGTGAGCAGTGTATGATCAGCCACGTGATCAGTGCATGGTCAGACACGTGAACAGTGTATGATCAGCCACGTGATCAGTGCATGATATCCAAGTGATCAGTGCATGATCATCACGTGATCAGTGTATGATCAGCCACGTGAACAGTGCATGCTCAGTCACGTGATCTGGGCCTGCTGAGCTGCGTGATTACTGTCTGCTCATCTGCTTGACAATTGCCAGCTGTGCTGCGTAATTCCTGCCTGCTCAGCTGCTTGATTATTGCCAGCTGAGCAGCATGATTCCTCACACCTGAGTTCCATGATTATTGCCTGCTGACTGTTTGATTCGTGCCTACTCAGCTCTTTGTTTATTGCCTCCAGAGGCACATGATCAGTGTATGATAGCAAACATGATCAGCGCATGATCAGTCACATGATCAGCGCCATTAAGTCACGTGATCACTACATGATAGTCATGTGATCAGTCCATGCTCAGTCACGGTATCAGTGCATGATCAGCCACGTGATCAGTGCATGATCTGTCACAAGATTAGTGTATGATCATCCACGTGATCAGTGCATGGGCAGTCATGTGATCAGTGCATGATATAGACGTGAACAGTGCATGATCAGTCTCGTGATCAGTGCATGATAGCCACGTGATCAGTGCATGATCAGTCACCTGATGGGTGTATGATCATTCACGTGACCTGTACATGGTAGCTACATGATCATTGCATGATCAGCCACGTGAGTAGTTCATGATAGCCACGTGATCACTGCATGATCAGTCACGTGATCAGTGCATGATCAGTCATGTGACCAGTACATGGTAGCTGCGTGATCATGGCATGATCAGCCACGTGAGCAGTGCATGATAGCCACGTGATCAGTGCATGATCAGACACGTGATCAGTGCATGATCAGTCACGTGATCAGTGCATGATCAGCCACGTGATCAGTGCATGATCAGCCACGTGATCAGTGCATGATCAGTCACGTGATCAGTGCATGATCAGTTATGTGATCAGTGTATGATCAGCACGTGATCAGTGCATGATCAGCCACATGATCAGTGCATGATCAATTACGTGATCAGTGCATGATCAGTCACGTGACCAGTACATGGTAGCTACGTGATCATTGCCATGATCAGCCACGTGATCAGTGCATGATAGCCACGTGATCAGTGCATGATAGCCGTGATCAGTGCATGATCAGTCATGTGATCGTGTGTGATCAGCCACGTGATCAGTGCATGATATCCACGTGATCAGTGCATGACAGCCCGTGATCAGTGCATGAGAGCCACGGGATCAGTGCATGATCAGTCACGTGATACATGTGTGATCAGCCACGTGATCAGTGCATGATGAGCCACGTGATCAGTGCAGGATCAATTACGTGATCAGTGCATGATCAGTCACGTGACCAGTACATGGTTGCTCGTGATCGTTGCATGATCAGCCACGTGAGCAGAGCATGATAGCCACGTGGTCAGTGCATGATCAGTCACGTGATCAGTACATGATCAGTCACGTGAACAGTGCATGATCATTTACGTGATCTTTGCATGATCAGTCACGTTACCAGTATATGGTTGCTACGTGATCATTCCATGACGAGCCACGTGAGCAGTGCATGATAGCCACGTGATGTGCATGAGTTACGTGAGCAGAGTATGATCAGCCACGTGATCAGTGCATGAGTGCCACGTGATCAGTGCATGATATGTCACGTGACAGGTGTGTGATCAGCCACGTGAACAGTGCATGTTCAGCCACGTGATCAGTGCATGATAGCCACGTGATCAGTGCATGATCAGTTACGTGAGCAGTGTGATCAGCCACGTGATCAGTGCATGGTCAGACACGTGAACAGTGTATGATCAGCCACGTGATCAGTGCATGATATCCAAGTGATCAGTGCATGATCATCACGTGATCAGTGTATGATCAGCCACGTGAACAGTGCATGCTCAGTCACGTGATCTGGGCCTGCTGAGCTGCGTGATTACTGTCTGCTCATCTGCTTGACAATTGCCAGCTGAGCTGCACGATTCCTGCCTGCTCAGCTGCTTGATTATTGCCAGCTGAGCAGCATGATTCCTCACACCTGTGTTCCATGATTATTGCCTGCTGACTGTTTGATTCGTGCCTACTCAGCTCTTTGTTTATTGCCTCCAGAGGCACATGATCAGTGTATGATAGCAAACATGATCAGCGCATGATCAGTCACATGATCAGCGCCATTAAGTCACGTGATCACTACATGATAGTCATGTGATCAGTCCATGCTCAGTCACGGTATCAGTGCATGATCAGCCACGTGATCAGTGCATGATCTGTCACAAGATTAGTGTATGATCATCCACGTGATCAGTGCATGGGCATCATGTGATCAGTGCATGATATAGACGTGATCAGTGCATGATCAGTCTCGTGATCAGTGCATGATAGCCACGTGATCAGTGCATGATCAGTCACCTGATGGGTGTATGATCATTCACGTGACCTGTACATGGTAGCTACATGATCATTGCATGATCAGCCACGTGATAGTGCATATAGCGTGATCACTGCATGATCAGTCACGTGATCAGTGCATGAGTGCCACGTGATCAGCATGATATGTCACGTGACAGTGTGTGTGATCAGCCACGTGATCAGTGCATGATCAGCCACGTGATCAGTGCATGATAGCCACGTGATCAGTGCATGATCAGTCACGTGATCAGTGCATGATCAGCCACGTGATCAGTGCATGATCAACCGTGAACAGTGTATGATCAGCCACGTGATCAGTGCATGATATCCAAGTGATCAGTGCATGATCATCACGTGATCAGTGTATGATCAGCCACGTGAACAGTGCATGCTCAGTCACGTGATCAGGGCCTGCTGAGCTGCGTGATTACTGTCTGCTCATCTGCTTGACAATTGCCAGCTGAGCTGCACGATTCCTGCCTGTCATCTGCTTGACAATTGCCAGCTGTGCTCGTAATTCCTGCCTGCTCAGCTGCTTGATTATTGCCAGCTGAGCAGCATGATTCCTCACACCTGAGTTCCATGATTATTGCCTGCTGACTGTTTGATTCGTGCCTACTCAGCTCTTTGTTTATTGCCTCCAGAGGCACATGATCAGTGTATGATAGCAAACATGATCAGCGCATGATCAGTCACATGATCAGCGCATTAAGTCACGTGATCACTACATGATAGTCATGTGATCAGTCCATGCTCAGTCACGGTATCAGTGCATGATCAGCCACGTGATCAGTGCATGATCTGTCACAAGATTAGTGTATGATCATCCACGTGATCAGTGCATGGGCAGTCACGTGATCAGTGCATGATATAGGCGTGAACAGTGCATGATCAGTCTCGTGATCAGTGCATGATAGCCACGTGATCAGTGCATGATCAGTCACCTGATGGGTGTATGATCATTCACGTGACCTGTACATGGTAGCTACATGATCATTGCATGATCAGCCACGTGAGTAGTTCATGATAGCCACGTGATCAGTGCATGATCAGTCACGTGATCAGTGCATGATCAGTCATGTGACCAGTACATGGTAGCTGCGTGATCATGGCATGATCAGCCACGTGAGCAGTGCATGATGTACGTGATCAGTGCATGATCAGTCACGTGATCAGTGCATGATCAGTCTGAGATCAGTGCATGATCAGTCACGTGATCAGTGCATGATCAGCCACGTGATCAGTGCATGATCAGGCACGTGATCAGTGCATGATCAGCCAGTGATCAGTGCATGATAGCCACGTGATCAGTGCATGATCAGTCACGTGATCAGTGCATGATCAGTTATGTGATCAGTGTATGATCAGCCACGTGATCAGTGCATGATCAGCCATGATCAGTGCATGATCATTACGTGATCAGTGCATGATCAGTCACGTGACCAGTACATGGTAGCTCGTGATCATTGCTGATCAGCCACGTGATCAGTGCATGATAGCCACGTGATCAGTGCATGATAGCCACGTGATCAGTGATGATCAGTCACGTGATACTGTGTGATCAGCCACGTGATCAGTGCATGATATCCACGTGATCAGTGCATGACAGCCACGTGATCAGTGCATGAGAGCCACGTGATCAGTGCATGATCAGTCACGTGATACATGTGTGATCAGCCACGTGATCAGTGCATGATGAGCCACGTGATCAGTGCAGGATCAATTACGTGATCAGTGCATGATCAGTCACGTGACCAGTACATGGTTGCTCGTGATCGTGCATGATCAGCCACGTGAGCAGAGCATGATAGCCACGTGGTCAGTGCATGATCAGTCACGTGATCAGTACATGATCAGTCACGTGAACAGTGCATGATCATTTCGTGATCTTTGCATGATCAGTCACGTTACCAGTATATGGTTGCTACGTGATCATTCCATGACGAGCCACGTGAGCAGTGCATGATAGCCACGTGATGTGTGCATGAGTTACGTGAGCAGAGTATGATCAGCCACGTGATCAGTGCATGAGTGCCACGTGATCAGTGCATGATATGTCACGTGACAGGTGTGTGATCAGCCACGTGAACAGTGCATGTTCAGCCACGTGATCAGTGCATGATAGCCACGTGATCAGTGCATGATCAGTTACGTGAGCAGTGTATGATCAGCCACGTGATCAGTGCATGGTCAGACACGTGAACAGTGTATGATCAGCCACGTGATCAGTGCATGATATCCAAGTGATCAGTGCATGATCATCACGTGATCAGTGTATGATCAGCCACGTGAACAGTGCATGCTCAGTCACGTGATCTGGGCCTGCTGAGCTGCGTGATTACTGTCTGCTCATCTGCTTGACAATTGCCAGCTGAGCTGCACGATTCCTGCCTGTCATCTGCTTGACAATTGCCAGCTGTGCTGCGTAATTCCTGCCTGCTCAGCTGCTTGATTATTGCCAGCTGAGCAGCATGATTCCTCACACCTGAGTTCCATGATTATTGCCTGCTGACTGTTTGATTCGTGCCTACTCAGCTCTTTGTTTATTGCCTCCAGAGGCACATGATCAGTGTATGATAGCAAACATGATCAGCGCATGATCAGTCACATGATCAGCGCCATTAAGTCACGTGATCACTACATGATAGTCATGTGATCAGTCCATGCTCAGTCACGGTATCAGTGCATGATCAGCCACGTGATCAGTGCATGATCTGTCACAAGATTAGTGTATGATCATCCACGTGATCAGTGCACGGGCAGTCATGTGATCAGTGCATGATATAGACGTGAACAGTGCATGATCAGTCGTGATCAGTGCATGATAGCCACGTGATCAGTGCATGATCAGTCACCTGATGGGTGTATGATCATTCACGTGACCTGTACATGGTAGCTACATGATCATTGCATGATCAGCCACGTGAGTAGTTCATGATAGCCACGTGATCACTGCATGATCAGTCACGTGATCAGTGCATGATCAGTCATGTGACCAGTACATGGTAGCTGCGTGATCATGGCATGATCAGCCACGTGAGCAGTGCATGATAGCCACGTGATCAGTGCATGATCAGACACGTGATCAGTGCATGATCAGTACGTGATCAGTGCATGATCAGTCACGTGATCAGTGCATGATCAGCCACGTGATCAGTGCATGATCAGCACGTGATCAGTGTATGTCCAGCCAAGTGATCAGTGCATGATAGCCACGTGATCAGTGCATGATCAGTCACGTGATCAGTGCATGATCAGTTATGTGATCAGTGTATGATCAGCGTGATCAGTGCATGATCAGCCACATGATCAGTGCATGATCAATTACGTGATCAGTGCATGATCAGTCACGTGACCAGTACATGGTAGCTACGTGATCATTGCCTGATCAGCCACGTGATCAGTGCATGATAGCCACGTGATCAGTCCATGATAGCCACGTGATCAGTGCATGATCAGTCACGTGCTACGTGTGTGATCAGCCACATGATCAGTGCATGATATCCACGTGATCAGTGCATGACAGCCACGTGATCAGTGCATGAGAGCCACGTGATCAGTGCATGATCAGTCCCGTGATACATGTGTGATCAGCCACGTGATCAGTGCATGATGAGCCACGTGATCAGTGCAGGATCAATTACGTGATCAGTGCATGATCAGTCACGTGACCAGTACATGGTTGCTACGTGTTGCATGATCAGCCACGTGAGCAGAGCATGATAGCCACGTGATCAGTGCATGATCAGTCACGTGATCAGTACATGATCAGTCACGTGAACAGTGCATGATCATTTCGTGATCTTTGCATGATCAGTCACGTGACCAGTATATGGTTGCTACGTGATCATTCCATGACGAGCCCGTGAGCAGTGCATGATAGCGTGATGTGTGCATGAGTTACGTGAGCAGAGTATGATCAGCCACGTGATCAGTGCATGAGTGCCACGTGATCAGTGCATGATATGTCACGTGACAGGTGTGTGATCAGCCACGTGAACAGTGCATGTTCAGCCACGTGATCAGTGCATGATAGCCACGTGATCAGTGCATGATCAGTTACGTGAGCAGTGTATGATCAGCCACGTGATCAGTGCATGGTCAGACACGTGAACAGTGTATGATCAGCCACGTGATCAGTGCATGATATCCAAGTGATCAGTGCATGATCATCACGTGATCAGTGTATGATCAGCCACGTGAACAGTGCATGCTCAGTCACGTGATCTGGGCCTGCTGAGCTGCGTGATTACTGTCTGCTCATCTGCTTGACAATTGCCAGCTGAGCTGCACGATTCCTGCCTGTCATCTGCTTGACAATTGCCAGCTGTGCTGCGTAATTCCTGCCTGCTCAGCTGCTTGATTATTGCCAGCTGAGCAGCATGATTCCTCACACCTGAGTTCCATGATTATTGCCTGCTGACTGTTTGATTCGTGCCTACTCAGCTCTTTGTTTATTGCCTCCAGAGGCACATGATCAGTGTATGATAGCAAACATGATCAGCGCATGATCAGTCACATGATCAGCGCCATTAAGTCACGTGATCACTACATGATAGTCATGTGATCAGTCCATGCTCAGTCACGGTATCAGTGCATGATCAGCCACGTGATCAGTGCATGATCTGTCACAAGATTAGTGTATGATCATCCACGTGATCAGTGCTGGGCAGTCATGTGATCAGTGCATGATATAGACGTGATCAGTGCATGATCAGTCTCGTGATCAGTGCATGATAGCCACGTGATCAGTGCATGATCAGTCACCTGATGGGTGTATGATCATTCACGTGACCTGTACATGGTAGCTACATGATCATTGCATGATCAGCCACGTGAGTAGTGCATGATAGCCACGTGATCAGTGCATGATCAGTCACGTGATCAGTGCATGATCAGTCATGTGACCAGTACATGGTAGCTGCGTGATCATGGCATGATCAGCCACGTGAGCAGTGCATGATAGCCACGTGATCAGTGCATGATCAGACACGTGATCAGTGCATGATCAGTCACGTGATCAGTGCATGATCAGCCACGTGATCAGTGCATGACCAGGCACGTGATCAGTGTATGTCAGCCACGTGATCAGTGCATGATAGCCACGTGATCAGTGCATGATCAGTCACGTGATCAGTGCATGATCAGTTATGTGATCAGTGTATGATCAGCCACGTGATCAGTGCATGATCAGCCACGTGATCAGTGCATGATCAGCCACGTGATCAGTGCATGATCAGTCATGTGATCAGTGTATGATCAGCCACGATCAGTGCATGATCAGCCACGTGATCAGTGCATGATCAGCCACGTGATCAGTGCATGATCTGTCACGTGATCAGTGCATGATCATCCACGTGATCAGTGCATGGGCAGTCATGTGATCAGTGCATGATATAGCGTGATCAGTGCATGATCAGTCACTGTGATCAGTGCATGATAGCCACGTGATCAGTGCATGATCAGTCACGTGATCAGTGCATGATCAGTCACGTGACCAGTGCATGGTAGCTACATGATCATTGCATGATCAGCCACGTGATCAGTGCATGATAGCCACGTGATCAGTGCATGATCAGTCACGTGATCAGTGCATGATCAGTCATGTGACCAGTACATGGTAGCTCGTGATCATGGCATGATCAGCCACGTGAGCAGTGCATGATAGCCACGTGATCAGTGCATGATCAGACGTGATCAGTGCATGATCAGTCCACGTGATCAGTGCATGATCAGCCACGTGATCAGTGCATGATCAGGCACGTGATCAGTGTATGTCAGCCAAGTGATCAGTGCATGATAGCCACGTGATCAGTGCATGATCAGTCACGTGATCAGTGCATGATCAGTTACGTGATCAGTGTATGATCAGCCACGTGATCAGTGCATGATCAGCCACGTGATCAGTGCATGATCAATTACGTGATCAGTGCATGATCAGTCACGTGACCAGTACATGGTAGCTACGTGATCATTGCATGATCAGCCACGTGATCAGTGCATGATAGCCACGTGATCAGTGCATGATAGCCACGTGATCAGTGCATGATCAGTCATGTGATACATGTGTGATCAGCCACGTGATCAGTGCATGATATCCACGTGATCAGTGCATGACAGCCACGTGATCAGTGCATGAGCCACGGGATCAGTGCATGATCAGTCACGTGATACATGTGTGATCAGCCACGTGATCAGTGCATGATGAGCCACGTGATCAGTGCAGGATCAATTACGTGATCAGTGCATGATCAGTCACGTGACCAGTACATGGTTGCTACGTGATCGTTGCATGATCAGCCACGTGAGCAGAGCATGATAGCCACGTGATCAGTGCATGATCAGTCACGTGATCAGTACATGATCAGTCACGTGAACAGTGCATGATCATTTACGTGATCTTTGCATGATCAGTCACGTGACCAGTATATGGTTGCTACGTGATCATTCCATGACGAGCCACGTGAGCAGTGCATGATAGCCACGTGATGTGTGCATGAGTTACGTGAGCAGAGTATGATCAGCCACGTGATCAGTGCATGAGTGCCACGTGATCAGTGCATGATATGTCACGTGACAGGTGTGTGATCAGCCACGTGAACAGTGCATGTTCAGCCACGTGATCAGTGCATGATAGCCACGTGATCAGTGCATGATCAGTTACGTGAGCAGTGTATGATCAGCCACGTGATCAGTGCATGGTCAGACACGTGAACAGTGTATGATCAGCCACGTGATCAGTGCATGATATCCAAGTGATCAGTGCATGATCATCACGTGATCAGTGTATGATCAGCCACGTGAACAGTGCATGCTCAGTCACGTGATCTGGGCCTGCTGAGCTGCGTGATTACTGTCTGCTCATCTGCTTGACAATTGCCAGCTGAGCTGCACGATTCCTGCCTGTCATCTGCTTGACAATTGCCAGCTGTGCTGCGTAATTCCTGCCTGCTCAGCTGCTTGATTATTGCCAGCTGAGCAGCATGATTCCTCACACCTGAGTTCCATGATTATTGCCTGCTGACTGTTTGATTCGTGCCTACTCAGCTCTTTGTTTATTGCCTCCAGAGGCACATGATCAGTGTATGATAGCAAACATGATCAGCGCATGATCAGTCACATGATCAGCGCCATTAAGTCACGTGATCACTACATGATAGTCATGTGATCAGTCCATGCTCAGTCACGGTATCAGTGCATGATCAGCCACGTGATCAGTGCATGATCTGTCACAAGATTAGTGTATGATCATCCACGTGATCAGTGCGGGCAGTCATGTGATCAGTGCATGATATAGACGTGATCAGTGCATGATCAGTCTCGTGATCAGTGCATGATAGCCACGTGATCAGTGCATGATCAGTCACCTGATGGGTGTATGATCATTCACGTGACCTGTACATGGTAGCTACATGATCATTGCATGATCAGCCGTGAGTAGTGCATGATAGCCACGTGATCACTGCATGATCATCACGTGATCAGTGCATGATCAGTCATGTGACCAGTACATGGTAGCTGCGTGATCATGGCATGATCAGCCACGTGAGCAGTGCATGATAGCCACGTGATCAGTGCATGATCAGTCACGTGATCAGTGCATGATCAGTCACGTGATCAGTGCATGATCAGCCGTGATCAGTGCATGATCAGTCACGTGATCAGTGCATGATCAGCCACGTGATCAGTGCATGATCAGTCACGTGATCAGTGCATGATCAGCCACGTGATCAGTGCATGATAGCCACGTGATCAGTGCATGATCAGTCACGTGATCAGTGCATGATCAGTCACGTGATCAGTGCATGATCAGCCGTGATCAGTGCATGATCAGCCACGTGATCAGTGCATGATCAATTCGTGATCAGTGCATGATCAGTCACGTGACCAGTACATGGTAGCTACGTGATCAGTGCATGATCAGCCACGTGATCAGTGCATGATAGCCACGTGATCAGTGCATGATAGCACGTGATCAGTGCATGATCAGTCACGTGATCAGTGCATGATCAGCCACGTGATCAGTGCATGATATCCACGTGATCAGTGCATGATCAGCCACGTGATCAGTGCATGATCAGCCACGTGATCAGTGCATGATCAGTCACGTGATCAGTGCATGATCAGCCACGTGATCAGTGCATGATCAGCCACGTGATCAGTGCATGTAGCCACGTGATCAGTGCATGATCAGCCACGTGATCAGTGCATGATGCCACGTGATCAGTGCATGATCAGTCACGTGATCAGTGTATGATCAGCCACGTGATCAGTGCATGATATCCACGTGATCAGTGCATGACAGCCACGTGATCAGTGCATGAGAGCCACGTGATCAGTGCATGATCAGTCACGTGATACATGTGTGATCAGCCACGTGATCAGTGCATGATGAGCCACGTGATCAGTGCAGGATCAATTACGTGATCAGTGCATGATCAGTCACGTGACCAGTACATGGTTGCTACGTGATCGTTGCATGATCAGCCACGTGAGCAGTGCATGATAGCCACGTGTCAGTGCATGATCAGTCACGTGATCAGTACATGATCAGTCACGTGAACAGTGCATGATCATTTACGTGATCTTGCATGATCAGTCACGTGACCAGTATATGGTTGCTACGTGATCATTCCATGACGAGCCACGTGAGCAGTGCATGATAGCCACGTGATGTGTGCATGAGTTACGTGAGCAGAGTATGATCAGCCACGTGATCAGTGCATGAGTGCCACGTGATCAGTGCATGATATGTCACGTGACAGGTGTGTGATCAGCCACGTGAACAGTGCATGTTCAGCCACGTGATCAGTGCATGATAGCCACGTGATCAGTGCATGATCAGTTACGTGAGCAGTGTATGATCAGCCACGTGATCAGTGCATGGTCAGACACGTGAACAGTGTATGATCAGCCACGTGATCAGTGCATGATATCCAAGTGATCAGTGCATGATCATCACGTGATCAGTGTATGATCAGCCACGTGAACAGTGCATGCTCAGTCACGTGATCTGGGCCTGCTGAGCTGCGTGATTACTGTCTGCTCATCTGCTTGACAATTGCCAGCTGAGCTGCACGATTCCTGCCTGTCATCTGCTTGACAATTGCCAGCTGTGCTGCGTAATTCCTGCCTGCTCAGCTGCTTGATTATTGCCAGCTGAGCAGCATGATTCCTCACACCTGAGTTCCATGATTATTGCCTGCTGACTGTTTGATTCGTGCCTACTCAGCTCTTTGTTTATTGCCTCCAGAGGCACATGATCAGTGTATGATAGCAAACATGATCAGCGCATGATCAGTCACATGATCAGCGCCATTAAGTCACGTGATCACTACATGATAGTCATGTGATCAGTCCATGCTCAGTCA
Source organism: Bos javanicus (assembly GCF_032452875.1). NCBI lineage: Eukaryota > Metazoa > Chordata > Mammalia > Artiodactyla > Bovidae > Bos > Bos javanicus. The sequence continues at coordinate 53,730 of NW_026894676.1, read as the reverse complement.
CGGTATCAGTGCATGATCAGCCACGTGATCAGTGCATGATCTGTCACAAGATTAGTGTATGATCATCCACGTGATCAGTGCATGGCAGTCATGTGATCAGTGCATGATATAGGCGTGAACAGTGCATGATCAGTCTCGTGATCAGTGCATGATAGCCACGTGATCAGTGCATGATCAGTCACCTGATGGGTGTATGATCATTCACGTGACCTGTACATGGTAGCTACATGATCATTGCATGATCAGCCACGTGAGTAGTTCATGATAGCCACGTGATCAGTGCATGATCAGTCACGTGATCAGTGCATGATCAGTCATGTGACCAGTACATGGTAGCTGCGTGATCATGGCATGATCAGCCACGTGAGCAGTGCATGATAGCCACGTGATCAGTGCATGATCAGACACGTGATCAGTGCATGATCAGTCACGTGATCAGTGCATGATCAGCCACGTGATCAGTGCATGATCAGCCACGTGATCAGTGCATGATCAGTCACGTGATCAGTGCATGATCAGTCACGTGATCAGTGTATGATCAGCCACGTGATCAGTGCATGATCAGCCACGTGATCAGTGCATGATCAATTACGTGATCAGTGCATGATCAGTCACGTGATCAGTACATGGTAGCTCGTGATCAGTGCATGATCAGCCACGTGATCAGTGCATGATAGCCACGTGATCAGTGCATGATAGCCACGTGATCAGTGCATGATCAGTCATGTGATACGTGTGTGATCAGCCACGTGATCAGTGCATGATATCACGTGATCAGTGCATGATCAGCCACGTGATCAGTGCATGAGCACGTGATCAGTGCATGATCAGTCACGTGATCATGTGTGATCAGCCACGTGATCAGTGCATGATGAGCCACGTGATCAGTGCATGATCAATTACGTGATCAGTGCATGATCAGTCACGTGACCAGTGCATGGTTGCTACGTGATCAGTGCATGATCAGCCACGTGATCAGTGCATGATAGCCACGTGATCAGTGCATGATCAGTCACGTGATCAGTGCATGATCAGTCACGTGATCAGTGCATGATCAGCTCGTGATCATGCATGATCAGCCACGTGATCAGTGCATGATAGCCACGTGATCAGTGCATGATCAGCCACGTGATCAGTGCATGATCAGTCACGTGATCAGTGCATGATCAGCCACGTGATCAGTGCATGATCAGCACGTGATCAGTGCATGATCAGCCACGTGATCAGTGCATGATAGCCACGTGATCAGTGCATGATCAGTCACGTGATCAGTGCATGATCAGTTACGTGATCAGTGCATGATCAGCCACGTGATCAGTGCATGACAGCCACGTGATCAGTGCATGATAGCCACGTGATCAGTGCATGATCAGTCACGTGATCAGTGCATGATCAGCCACGTGATCAGTGCATGATCATCCACGTGATCAGTGCATGATCAGCCACGTGATCAGTGCATGATCTGTCACATGATTAGTGTATGATCATCCACGTGATCAGTGCATGGGCAGTCATGTGATCAGTGCATGATATAGGCGTGATCAGTGCATGATCAGTCTCGTGATCAGTGCATGATAGCCACGTGATCAGTGCATGATCAGTCACCTGATGGGTGTATGATCATTCACGTGACCTGTACATGGTAGCTACATGATCATTGCATGATCAGCCACGTGAGTAGTGCATGATAGCCACGTGATCAGTGCATGATCAGTCACGTGATCAGTGCATGATCAGTCATGTGACCAGTACATGGTAGCTGCGTGATCATGGCATGATCAGCCACGTGATCAGTGCATGATAGCCACGTGATCAGTGCATGATCAGTCACGTGATCAGTGCATGATCAGTCACGTGATCAGTGCATGATCAGCCACGTGATCAGTGCATGATCAGGCACGTGATCAGTGCATGATCAGCCAAGTGATCAGTGCATGATAGCCACGTGATCAGTGCATGATCAGTCACGTGATCAGTGCATGATCAGTTACGTGATCAGTGTATGATCAGCCACGTGATCAGTGCATGATCAGCCACATGATCAGTGCATGATCAATTACGTGATCAGTGCATGATCAGTCACGTGACCAGTACATGGTAGCTACGTGATCATTGCATGATCAGCCACGTGATCAGTGCATGATAGCCACGTGATCAGTGCATGATAGCCACGTGATCAGTGCATGATCAGTCATGTGATATGTGTGATCAGCCACGTGATCAGTGCATGATATCCACGTGATCAGTGCATGACAGCCACGTGATCAGTGCATGAGCCACGGATCAGTGCATGATCAGTCACGTGATACATGTGTGATCAGCCACGTGATCAGTGCATGATGAGCCACGTGATCAGTGCATGATCAATTACGTGATCAGTGCATGATCAGTCACGTGACCAGTACATGGTTGCTACGTGATCGTTGCATGATCAGCCACGTGAGCAGTGCATGATAGCCACGTGATCAGTGCATGATCAGTCACGTGATCAGTACATGATCAGTCACGTGAACAGTGCATGATCATTACGTGATCAGTGCATGATCAGTCACGTGACCAGTATATGGTTGCTACGTGATCATTCCATGAGCCACGTGAGCAGTGCATGATAGCCACGTGATGTGTGCATGAGTTACGTGAGCAGAGTATGATCAGCCACGTGATCAGTGCATGAGTGCCACGTGATCAGTGCATGATATGTCACGTGACAGGTGTGTGATCAGCCACGTGAACAGTGCATGTTCAGCCACGTGATCAGTGCATGATAGCCACGTGATCAGTGCATGATCAGTTACGTGAGCAGTGTATGATCAGCCACGTGATCAGTGCATGGTCAGACACGTGAACAGTGTATGATCAGCCACGTGATCAGTGCATGATATCCAAGTGATCAGTGCATGATCATCACGTGATCAGTGTATGATCAGCCACGTGAACAGTGCATGCTCAGTCACGTGATCTGGGCCTGCTGAGCTGCGTGATTACTGTCTGCTCATCTGCTTGACAATTGCCAGCTGAGCTGCACGATTCCTGCCTGTCATCTGCTTGACAATTGCCAGCTGTGCTGCGTAATTCCTGCCTGCTCAGCTGCTTGATTATTGCCAGCTGAGCAGCATGATTCCTCACACCTGAGTTCCATGATTATTGCCTGCTGACTGTTTGATTCGTGCCTACTCAGCTCTTTGTTTATTGCCTCCAGAGGCACATGATCAGTGTATGATAGCAAACATGATCAGCGCATGATCAGTCACATGATCAGCGCCATTAAGTCACGTGATCACTACATGATAGTCATGTGATCAGTCCATGCTCAGTCACGGTATCAGTGCATGATCAGCCACGTGATCAGTGCATGATCTGTCACATGATTAGTGTATGATCATCCACGTGATCAGTGCATGGGCAGTCATGTGATCAGTGCATGATATAGACGTGATCAGTGCATGATCAGTCTCGTGATCAGTGCATGATAGCCACGTGATCAGTGCATGATCAGTCACCTGATGGGTGTATGATCATTCACGTGACCTGTACATGGTAGCTACATGATCATTGCATGATCAGCCACGTGAGTAGTGCATGATAGCCACGTGATCACTGCATGATCAGTCACGTGATCAGTGCATGATCAGTCATGTGACCAGTACATGGTAGCTGCGTGATCATGGCATGATCAGCCACGTGATCAGTGCATGATAGCCACGTGATCAGTGCATGATCAGTCACGTGATCAGTGCATGATCAGTCACGTGATCAGTGCATGATCAGTCACGTGATCAGTGCATGATCAGCCACGTGATCAGTGCATGATCAGGCACGTGATCAGTGCATGATCAGCCACGTGATCAGTGCATGATAGCCACGTGATCAGTGCATGATCAGTCACGTGATCAGTGCATGATCAGTCATGTGATCAGTGCATGATCAGTCACGTGATCAGTGCATGATCAGCCACGTGATCAGTGCATGATCAATCACGTGATCAGTGCATGATCAGTCACGTGACCAGTGCATGGTAGCTACGTGATCAGTGCATGATCAGCCACGTGATCAGTGCATGATAGCCACGTGATCAGTGCATGATAGCCACGTGATCAGTGCATGATCAGTCATGTGATCGTGTGTGATCAGCCACGTGATCAGTGCATGATAGCCACGTGATCAGTGCATGATCAGCCACGTGATCAGTGCATGAGCCACGTGATCAGTGCATGATCATCACGTGACAGTGTGTGATCAGCCACGTGATCAGTGCATGATCAGCCACGTGATCAGTGCATGATAGCCACGTGATCAGTGCATGATCAGCCACGTGATCAGTGCATGATAGCCACGTGATCAGTGCATGATCAGTCACGTGATCAGTGCATGATCAGCCACGTGATCAGTGCATGATATCCACGTGATCAGTGCATGACAGCCACGTGATCAGTGCATGAGAGCCACGTGATCAGTGCATGATCAGTCACGTGATACATGTGTGATCAGCCACGTGATCAGTGCATGATGAGCCACGTGATCAGTGCAGGATCAATTACGTGATCAGTGCATGATCAGTCACGTGACCAGTACATGGTTGCTACGTGATCGTTGCATGATCAGCCACGTGAGCAGAGCATGATAGCCACGTGATCAGTGCATGATCAGTCACGTGATCAGTACATGATCAGTCACGTGAACAGTGCATGATCATTCGTGATCTTTGCATGATCAGTCACGTGACCAGTATATGGTTGCTCACGTGATCATTCCATGACGAGCCACGTGAGCAGTGCATGATAGCCACGTGATGTGTGCATGAGTTACGTGAGCAGAGTATGATCAGCCACGTGATCAGTGCATGAGTGCCACGTGATCAGTGCATGATATGTCACGTGACAGGTGTGTGATCAGCCACGTGAACAGTGCATGTTCAGCCACGTGATCAGTGCATGATAGCCACGTGATCAGTGCATGATCAGTTACGTGAGCAGTGTATGATCAGCCACGTGATCAGTGCATGGTCAGACACGTGAACAGTGTATGATCAGCCACGTGATCAGTGCATGATATCCAAGTGATCAGTGCATGATCATCACGTGATCAGTGTATGATCAGCCACGTGAACAGTGCATGCTCAGTCACGTGATCTGGGCCTGCTGAGCTGCGTGATTACTGTCTGCTCATCTGCTTGACAATTGCCAGCTGAGCTGCACGATTCCTGCCTGTCATCTGCTTGACAATTGCCAGCTGTGCTGCGTAATTCCTGCCTGCTCAGCTGCTTGATTATTGCCAGCTGAGCAGCATGATTCCTCACACCTGAGTTCCATGATTATTGCCTGCTGACTGTTTGATTCGTGCCTACTCAGCTCTTTGTTTATTGCCTCCAGAGGCACATGATCAGTGTATGATAGCAAACATGATCAGCGCATGATCAGTCACATGATCAGCGCCATTAAGTCACGTGATCACTACATGATAGTCATGTGATCAGTCCATGCTCAGTCACGGTATCAGTGCATGATCAGCCACGTGATCAGTGCATGATCTGTCACAAGATTAGTGTATGATCATCCACGTGATCAGTGCATGGGCAGTCATGTGATCAGTGCATGATATAGACGTGATCAGTGCATGATCAGTCTCGTGATCAGTGCATGATAGCCACGTGATCAGTGCATGATCAGTCACCTGATGGGTGTATGATCATTCACGTGACCTGTACATGGTAGCTACATGATCATTGCATGATCAGCCACGTGAGTAGTGCATGATAGCCACGTGATCACTGCATGATCAGTCACGTGATCAGTGCATGATCAGTCATGTGACCAGTACATGGTAGCTGCGTGATCATGGCATGATCAGCCACGTGAGCAGTGCATGATAGCCACGTGATCAGTGCATGATCAGTCACGTGATCAGTGCATGATCAGTCACGTGATCAGTGCATGATCAGCCACGTGATCAGTGCATGATCAGGCACGTGATCAGTGCATGATCAGTCACGTGATCAGTGCATGATCAGTTATGTGATCAGTGTATGATCAGCCACGTGATCAGTGCATGATCAGCCATGATCAGTGCATGATCAATTACGTGATCAGTGCATGATCAGTCACGTGACCAGTACATGGTAGCTCGTGATCATTGCATGATCAGCCACGTGATCAGTGCATGATAGCCACGTGATCAGTGCATGATAGCCACGTGATCAGTGCATGATCAGTCATGTGATACGTGTGTGATCAGCCACATGATCAGTGCATGATATCCACGTGATCAGTGCATGACAGCCACGTGATCAGTGCATGAGAGCCACGTGATCAGTGCATGATCAGTCACGTGATACATGTGTGATCAGCCACGTGATCAGTGCATGATGAGCCACGTGATCAGTGCAGGATCAATTACGTGATCAGTGCATGATCAGTCACGTGACCAGTACATGGTTGCTCGTGATCAGTGCATGATCAGCCACGTGAGCAGAGCATGATAGCCACGTGATCAGTGCATGATCAGTCACGTGATCAGTACATGATCAGTCACGTGAACAGTGCATGATCATTACGTGATCTTTGCATGATCAGTCACGTGACCAGTATATGGTTGCTCGTGATCATTCCATGACGAGCCACGTGAGCAGTGCATGATAGCCACGTGATGTGTGCATGAGTTACGTGAGCAGAGTATGATCAGCCACGTGATCAGTGCATGAGTGCCACGTGATCAGTGCATGATATGTCACGTGACAGTGTGTGATCAGCCACGTGAACAGTGCATGTTCAGCCACGTGATCAGTGCATGATAGCCACGTGATCAGTGCATGATCAGTTACGTGAGCAGTGTATGATCAGCCACGTGATCAGTGCATGGTCAGACACGTGAACAGTGTATGATCAGCCACGTGATCAGTGCATGATATCCAAGTGATCAGTGCATGATCATCACGTGATCAGTGTATGATCAGCCACGTGAACAGTGCATGCTCAGTCACGTGATCTGGGCCTGCTGAGCTGCGTGATTACTGTCTGCTCATCTGCTTGACAATTGCCAGCTGAGCTGCACGATTCCTGCCTGTCATCTGCTTGACAATTGCCAGCTGTGCTGCGTAATTCCTGCCTGCTCAGCTGCTTGATTATTGCCAGCTGAGCAGCATGATTCCTCACACCTGAGTTCCATGATTATTGCCTGCTGACTGTTTGATTCGTGCCTACTCAGCTCTTTGTTTATTGCCTCCAGAGGCACATGATCAGTGTATGATAGCAAACATGATCAGCGCATGATCAGTCACATGATCAGCGCCATTAAGTCACGTGATCACTACATGATAGTCATGTGATCAGTCCATGCTCAGTCACGGTATCAGTGCATGATCAGCCACGTGATCAGTGCATGATCTGTCACATGATTAGTGTATGATCATCCACGTGATCAGTGCATGGGCAGTCATGTGATCAGTGCATGATATAGACGTGATCAGTGCATGATCAGTCTCGTGATCAGTGCATGATAGCCACGTGATCAGTGCATGATCAGTCACCTGATGGGTGTATGATCATTCACGTGACCTGTACATGGTAGCTACATGATCATTGCATGATCAGCCACGTGAGTAGTGCATGATAGCCACGTGATCACTGCATGATCAGTCACGTGATCAGTGCATGATCAGTCATGTGACCAGTACATGGTAGCTGCGTGATCATGGCATGATCAGCCACGTGAGCAGTGCATGATAGCCACGTGATCAGTGCATGATCAGACACGTGATCAGTGCATGATCAGTCACGTGATCAGTGCATGATCAGCCACGTGATCAGTGCATGATCAGCCACGTGATCAGTGCATGTCAGCCACGTGATCAGTGCATGATAGCCACGTGATCAGTGCATGATCAGTCACGTGATCAGTGCATGATCAGTCACGTGATCAGTGCATGATCAGCCACGTGATCAGTGCATGATCAGCCACATGATCAGTGCATGATCAATTCGTGATCAGTGCATGATCAGTCACGTGACCAGTACATGGTAGCTCGTGATCAGTGCATGATCAGCCACGTGATCAGTGCATGATAGCCACGTGATCAGTGCATGATAGCCACGTGATCAGTGCATGATCAGTCACGTGATCGTGTGTGATCAGCCACGTGATCAGTGCATGATCAGCCACGTGATCAGTGCATGATCAGCCACGTGATCAGTGCATGATCAGCCACGTGATCAGTGCATGATAGCCACGTGATCAGTGCATGATCAGTCACGTGATCAGTGCATGATCAGTCACGTGATCAGTGCATGATCAGCCACGTGATCAGTGCATGATCAGCCACGTGATCAGTGCATGATCAGTCACGTGATCAGTGCATGATCAGTCACGTGATCAGTGCATGATAGCTCGTGATCAGTGCATGATCAGCCACGTGATCAGTGCATGATAGCCACGTGATCAGTGCATGATCAGCCACGTGATCAGTGCATGATCAGTCACGTGATCAGTGCATGATCAGTCACGTGATCAGTGCATGATAGCCACGTGATCAGTGCATGATAGCCACGTGATCAGTGCATGATCAGTCACGTGATCGTGTGTGATCAGCCACGTGATCAGTGCATGATAGCCACGTGATCAGTGCATGATAGCCACGTGATCAGTGCATGATCAGTCACGTGATACATGTGTGATCAGCCACGTGATCAGTGCATGATGAGCCACGTGATCAGTGCATGATCAGTTACGTGATCAGTGCATGATCAGTCACGTGACCAGTACATGGTTGCTACGTGATCGTTGCATGATCAGCCACGTGAGCAGTGCATGATAGCCACGTGATCAGTGCATGATCAGTCACGTGATCAGCATGATCATCACGTGAACAGTGCATGATCATTTACGTGATCTTTGCATGATCAGTCACGTGACCAGTATATGGTTGCTACGTGATCATCCATGACGAGCCACGTGAGCAGTGCATGATAGCCACGTGATGTGTGCATGAGTTACGTGAGCAGAGTATGATCAGCCACGTGATCAGTGCATGAGTGCCACGTGATCAGTGCATGATATGTCACGTGACAGGTGTGTGATCAGCCACGTGAACAGTGCATGTTCAGCCACGTGATCAGTGCATGATAGCCACGTGATCAGTGCATGATCAGTTACGTGAGCAGTGTATGATCAGCCACGTGATCAGTGCATGGTCAGACACGTGAACAGTGTATGATCAGCCACGTGATCAGTGCATGATATCCAAGTGATCAGTGCATGATCATCACGTGATCAGTGTATGATCAGCCACGTGAACAGTGCATGCTCAGTCACGTGATCTGGGCCTGCTGAGCTGCGTGATTACTGTCTGCTCATCTGCTTGACAATTGCCAGCTGAGCTGCACGATTCCTGCCTGTCATCTGCTTGACAATTGCCAGCTGTGCTGCGTAATTCCTGCCTGCTCAGCTGCTTGATTATTGCCAGCTGAGCAGCATGATTCCTCACACCTGAGTTCCATGATTATTGCCTGCTGACTGTTTGATTCGTGCCTACTCAGCTCTTTGTTTATTGCCTCCAGAGGCACATGATCAGTGTATGATAGCAAACATGATCAGCGCATGATCAGTCACATGATCAGCGCCATTAAGTCACGTGATCACTACATGATAGTCATGTGATCAGTCCATGCTCAGTCACGGTATCAGTGCATGATCAGCCACGTGATCAGTGCATGATCTGTCACAAGATTAGTGTATGATCATCCACGTGATCAGTGCATGGGCAGTCATGTGATCAGTGCATGATATAGACGTGAACAGTGCATGATCAGTCTCGTGATCAGTGCATGATAGCCACGTGATCAGTGCATGATCAGTCACCTGATGGGTGTATGATCATTCACGTGACCTGTACATGGTAGCTACATGATCATTGCATGATCAGCCACGTGAGTAGTGCATGATAGCCACGTGATCAGTGCATGATCAGTCACGTGATCAGTGCATGATCAGTCATGTGACCAGTACATGGTAGCTGCGTGATCATGGCATGATCAGCCACGTGAGCAGTGCATGATAGCCACGTGATCAGTGCATGATCAGCCACGTGATCAGTGCATGATCAGTCACGTGATCAGTGCATGATAGCTGCGTGATCAGTGCATGATCAGCCACGTGATCAGTGCATGATAGCCACGTGATCAGTGCATGATCAGTCACGTGATCAGTGCATGATCAGTCACGTGATCAGTGCATGATCAGCCACGTGATCAGTGCATGATCAGGCGTGATCAGTGCATGATCAGCCACGTGATCAGTGCATGATAGCCACGTGATCAGTGCATGATCAGTCACGTGATCAGTGCATGATCAGTTACGTGATCAGTGTATGATCAGCCACGTGATCAGTGCATGATCAGCCACGTGATCAGTGCATGATCAATTACGTGATCAGTGCATGATCAGTCACGTGACCAGTACATGGTAGCTACGTGATCATTGCATGATCAGCCACGTGATCAGTGCATGATAGCCACGTGATCAGTGCATGATAGCCACGTGATCAGTGCATGATCAGTCATGTGATCGTGTGTGATCAGCCACGTGATCAGTGCATGATATCCACGTGATCAGTGCATGACAGCCACGTGATCAGTGCATGAGAGCCACGTGATCAGTGCATGATCAGTCACGTGATACATGTGTGATCAGCCACGTGATCAGTGCATGATGAGCCACGTGATCAGTGCAGGATCAATTACGTGATCAGTGCATGATCAGTCACGTGACCAGTACATGGTTGCTACGTGATCGTTGCATGATCAGCCACGTGAGCAGAGCATGATAGCCACGTGATCAGTGCATGATCAGTCACGTGATCAGTACATGATCAGTCACGTGAACAGTGCATGATCATTTACGTGATCTTTGCATGATCAGTCACGTTACCAGTATATGGTTGCTACGTGATCATTCCATGACGAGCCACGTGAGCAGTGCATGATAGCCACGTGATGTGTGCATGAGTTACGTGAGCAGTATGATCAGCCACGTGATCAGTGCATGAGTGCCACGTGATCAGTGCATGATATGTCACGTGACAGGTGTGTGATCAGCCACGTGAACAGTGCATGTTCAGCCACGTGATCAGTGCATGATAGCCACGTGATCAGTGCATGATCAGTTACGTGAGCAGTGTATGATCAGCCACGTGATCAGTGCATGGTCAGACACGTGAACAGTGTATGATCAGCCACGTGATCAGTGCATGATATCCAAGTGATCAGTGCATGATCATCACGTGATCAGTGTATGATCAGCCACGTGAACAGTGCATGCTCAGTCACGTGATCTGGGCCTGCTGAGCTGCGTGATTACTGTCTGCTCATCTGCTTGACAATTGCCAGCTGAGCTGCACGATTCCTGCCTGTCATCTGCTTGACAATTGCCAGCTGTGCTGCGTAATTCCTGCCTGCTCAGCTGCTTGATTATTGCCAGCTGAGCAGCATGATTCCTCACACCTGAGTTCCATGATTATTGCCTGCTGACTGTTTGATTCGTGCCTACTCAGCTCTTTGTTTATTGCCTCCAGAGGCACATGATCAGTGTATGATAGCAAACATGATCAGCGCATGATCAGTCACATGATCAGCGCCATTAAGTCACGTGATCACTACATGATAGTCATGTGATCAGTCCATGCTCAGTCACGGTATCAGTGCATGATCAGCCACGTGATCAGTGCATGATCTGTCACAAGATTAGTGTATGATCATCCACGTGATCAGTGCACGGGCAGTCATGTGATCAGTGCATGATATAGACGTGAACAGTGCATGATCAGTCTCGTGATCAGTGCATGATAGCCACGTGATCAGTGCATGATCAGTCACCTGATGGGTGTATGATCATTCACGTGACCTGTACATGGTAGCTACATGATCATTGCATGATCAGCCACGTGAGTAGTGCATGATAGCCACGTGATCACTGCATGATCAGTCACGTGATCAGTGCATGATCAGTCATGTGACCAGTACATGGTAGCTGCGTGATCATGGCATGATCAGCCACGTGAGCAGTGCATGATAGCCACGTGATCAGTGCATGATCAGACACGTGATCAGTGCATGATCAGTCACGTGATCAGTGCATGATCAGCCACGTGATCAGTGCATGATCAGGCACGTGATCAGTGTATGTCAGCCAAGTGATCAGTGCATGATAGCCACGTGATCAGTGCATGATCAGTCACGTGATCAGTGCATGATCAGTTATGTGATCAGTGTATGATCAGCCACGTGATCAGTGCATGATCAGCCATGATCAGTGCATGATCAATTACGTGATCAGTGCATGATCAGTCACGTGACCAGTACATGGTAGCTACGTGATCATTGCCTGATCAGCCACGTGATCAGTGCATGATAGCCACGTGATCAGTGCATGATAGCCACGTGATCAGTGCATGATCAGTCATGTGATCGTGTGTGATCAGCCACATGATCAGTGCATGATATCCACGTGATCAGTGCATGACAGCCACGTGATCAGTGCATGAGCCACGTGATCAGTGCATGATCAGTCACGTGATCATGTGTGATCAGCCACGTGATCAGTGCATGATGAGCCACGTGATCAGTGCATGATCAATTACGTGATCAGTGCATGATCAGTCACGTGACCAGTACATGGTTGCTACGTGATCGTGCATGATCAGCCACGTGATCAGTGCATGATAGCCACGTGATCAGTGCATGATCAGTCACGTGATCAGTGCATGATCAGTCACGTGATCAGTGCATGATCATTTACGTGATCAGTGCATGATCAGTCACGTGATCAGTATATGGTTGCTACGTGATCATTGCATGACAGCCACGTGATCAGTGCATGATAGCCACGTGATCAGTGCATGAGTTACGTGATCAGAGTATGATCAGCCACGTGATCAGTGCATGATGCCACGTGATCAGTGCATGATAGTCACGTGACAGGTGTGTGATCAGCCACGTGATCAGTGCATGATCAGCCACGTGATCAGTGCATGATAGCCACGTGATCAGTGCATGATAGCCACGTGATCAGTGCATGATCAGTCACGTGATACATGTGTGATCAGCCACGTGATCAGTGCATGATGAGCCACGTGATCAGTGCATGATCAGTTACGTGATCAGTGCATGATCAGTCACGTGACCAGTACATGGTTGCTACGTGATCAGTGCATGATCAGCCACGTGAGCAGAGCATGATAGCCACGTGATCAGTGCATGATCAGTCACGTGATCAGTACATGATCAGTCACGTGAACAGTGCATGATCATTTACGTGATCTTTGCATGATCAGTCACGTGACCAGTATATGGTTGCTACGTGATCATTCCATGACGAGCCACGTGAGCAGTGCATGATAGCCACGTGATGTGTGCATGAGTTACGTGAGCAGAGTATGATCAGCCACGTGATCAGTGCATGAGTGCCACGTGATCAGTGCATGATATGTCACGTGACAGGTGTGTGATCAGCCACGTGAACAGTGCATGTTCAGCCACGTGATCAGTGCATGATAGCCACGTGATCAGTGCATGATCAGTTACGTGAGCAGTGTATGATCAGCCACGTGATCAGTGCATGGTCAGACACGTGAACAGTGTATGATCAGCCACGTGATCAGTGCATGATATCCAAGTGATCAGTGCATGATCATCACGTGATCAGTGTATGATCAGCCACGTGAACAGTGCATGCTCAGTCACGTGATCTGGGCCTGCTGAGCTGCGTGATTACTGTCTGCTCATCTGCTTGACAATTGCCAGCTGAGCTGCACGATTCCTGCCTGTCATCTGCTTGACAATTGCCAGCTGTGCTGCGTAATTCCTGCCTGCTCAGCTGCTTGATTATTGCCAGCTGAGCAGCATGATTCCTCACAGCTGAGTTCCATGATTATTGCCTGCTGACTGTTTGATTCGTGCCTACTCAGCTCTTTGTTTATTGCCTCCAGAGGCACATGATCAGTGTATGATAGCAAACATGATCAGCGCATGATCAGTCACATGATCAGCGCCATTAAGTCACGTGATCACTACATGATAGTCATGTGATCAGTCCATGCTCAGTCACGGTATCAGTGCATGATCAGCCACGTGATCAGTGCATGATCTGTCACAAGATTAGTGTATGATCATCCACGTGATCAGTGCATGGGCAGTCATGTGATCAGTGCATGATATAGACGTGATCAGTGCATGATCAGTCACGTGATCAGTGCATGATAGCCACGTGATCAGTGCATGATCAGTCACGTGATCGTGTATGATCAGCCACGTGATCAGTGCATGATCAGCCACGTGATCAGTGCATGATCAGCCACGTGATCAGTGCATGATCAGCCACGTGATCAGTGCATGATAGCCACGTGATCAGTGCATGATCAGTCACGTGATCAGTGCATGATCAGTCACGTGATCAGTGCATGATCAGCCACGTGATCAGTGCATGATCAGCCACGTGATCAGTGCATGATCAATTACGTGATCAGTGCATGATCAGTCACGTGATCAGTGCATGATAGCTACGTGATCAGTGCATGATCAGCCACGTGATCAGTGCATGATAGCCACGTGATCAGTGCATGATCAGCCACGTGATCAGTGCATGATCAGTTACGTGATCAGTGCATGATCAGTCACGTGATCAGTGCATGATAGCCACGTGATCAGTGCATGATAGCCACGTGATCAGTGCATGATCAGTCATGTGATCGTGTGTGATCAGCCACGTGATCAGTGCATGACAGCCACGTGATCAGTGCATGAGAGCCACGTGATCAGTGCATGATCAGTCACGTGATACATGTGTGATCAGCCACGTGATCAGTGCATGATGAGCCACGTGATCAGTGCAGGATCAATTACGTGATCAGTGCATGATCAGTCACGTGACCAGTACATGGTTGCTACGTGATCATTGCATGATCAGCCACGTGAGCAGAGCATGATAGCCACGTGATCAGTGCATGATCAGTCACGTGATCAGTACATGATCAGTCACGTGAACAGTGCATGATCATTTACGTGATCTTTGCATGATCAGTCACGTGACCAGTATATGGTTGCTACGTGATCATTCCATGACGAGCCACGTGAGCAGTGCATGATAGCCACGTGATGTGCATGAGTTACGTGAGCAGAGTATGATCAGCCACGTGATCAGTGCATGAGTGCCACGTGATCAGTGCATGATATGTCACGTGACAGGTGTGTGATCAGCCACGTGAACAGTGCATGTTCAGCCACGTGATCAGTGCATGATAGCCACGTGATCAGTGCATGATCAGTTACGTGAGCAGTGTATGATCAGCCACGTGATCAGTGCATGGTCAGACACGTGAACAGTGTATGATCAGCCACGTGATCAGTGCATGATATCCAAGTGATCAGTGCATGATCATCACGTGATCAGTGTATGATCAGCCACGTGAACAGTGCATGCTCAGTCACGTGATCTGGGCCTGCTGAGCTGCGTGATTACTGTCTGCTCATCTGCTTGACAATTGCCAGCTGAGCTGCACGATTCCTGCCTGTCATCTGCTTGACAATTGCCAGCTGTGCTGCGTAATTCCTGCCTGCTCAGCTGCTTGATTATTGCCAGCTGAGCAGCATGATTCCTCACACCTGAGTTCCATGATTATTGCCTGCTGACTGTTTGATTCGTGCCTACTCAGCTCTTTGTTTATTGCCTCCAGAGGCACATGATCAGTGTATGATAGCAAACATGATCAGCGCATGATCAGTCACATGATCAGCGCCATTAAGTCACGTGATCACTACATGATAGTCATGTGATCAGTCCATGCTCAGTCACGGTATCAGTGCATGATCAGCCACGTGATCAGTGCATGATCTGTCACAAGATTAGTGTATGATCATCCACGTGATCAGTGCGGGCAGTCATGTGATCAGTGCATGATATAGACGTGAACAGTGCATGATCAGTCTCGTGATCAGTGCATGATAGCCACGTGATCAGTGCATGATCAGTCACCTGATGGGTGTATGATCATTCACGTGACCTGTACATGGTAGCTACATGATCATTGCATGATCAGCCACGTGAGTAGTTCATGATAGCCACGTGATCACTGCATGATCAGTCACGTGATCAGTGCATGATCAGTCATGTGACCAGTACATGGTAGCTGCGTGATCATGGCATGATCAGCCACGTGAGCAGTGCATGATAGCCACGTGATCAGTGCATGATCAGACACGAGATCAGTGCATGATCAGTCACGTGATCAGTGCATGATCAGCCACGTGATCAGTGCATGACCAGGCACGTGATCAGTGTATGTCCAGCCAAGTGATCAGTGCATGATAGCCACGTGATCAGTGCATGATCAGTCACGTGATCAGTGCATGATCAGTTATGTGATCAGTGTATGATCAGCCACGTGATCAGTGCATGATCAGCCACATGATCAGTGCATGATCAATTACGTGATCAGTGCATGATCAGTCACGTGACCAGTACATGGTAGCTACGTGATCATTGCCTGATCAGCCACGTGATCAGTGCATGATAGCCACGTGATCAGTGCATGATAGCCACGTGATCAGTGCATGATCAGTCATGTGATACGTGTGTGATCAGCCACGTGATCAGTGCATGATATCCACGTGATCAGTGCATGACAGCCACGTGATCAGTGCATGAGAGCCACGGGATCAGTGCATGATCAGTCACGTGATACATGTGTGATCAGCCACGTGATCAGTGCATGATGAGCCACGTGATCAGTGCAGGATCAATTACGTGATCAGTGCATGATCAGTCACGTGACCAGTACATGGTTGCTACGTGATCGTTGCATGATCAGCCACGTGAGCAGAGCATGATAGCCACGTGATCAGTGCATGATCAGTCACGTGATCAGTACATGATCAGTCACGTGAACAGTGCATGATCATTTACGTGATCTTTGCATGATCAGTCACGTTACCAGTATATGGTTGCTACGTGATCATTCCATGACGAGCCACGTGAGCAGTGCATGATAGCCACGTGATGTGTGCATGAGTTACGTGAGCAGAGTATGATCAGCCACGTGATCAGTGCATGAGTGCCACGTGATCAGTGCATGATATGTCACGTGACAGGTGTGTGATCAGCCACGTGAACAGTGCATGTTCAGCCACGTGATCAGTGCATGATAGCCACGTGATCAGTGCATGATCAGTTACGTGAGCAGTGTATGATCAGCCACGTGATCAGTGCATGGTCAGACACGTGAACAGTGTATGATCAGCCACGTGATCAGTGCATGATATCCAAGTGATCAGTGCATGATCATCACGTGATCAGTGTATGATCAGCCACGTGAACAGTGCATGCTCAGTCACGTGATCTGGGCCTGCTGAGCTGCGTGATTACTGTCTGCTCATCTGCTTGACAATTGCCAGCTGAGCTGCACGATTCCTGCCTGTCATCTGCTTGACAATTGCCAGCTGTGCTGCGTAATTCCTGCCTGCTCAGCTGCTTGATTATTGCCAGCTGAGCAGCATGATTCCTCACACCTGAGTTCCATGATTATTGCCTGCTGACTGTTTGATTCGTGCCTACTCAGCTCTTTGTTTATTGCCTCCAGAGGCACATGATCAGTGTATGATAGCAAACATGATCAGCGCATGATCAGTCACATGATCAGCGCCATTAAGTCACGTGATCACTACATGATAGTCATGTGATCAGTCCATGCTCAGTCACGGTATCAGTGCATGATCAGCCACGTGATCAGTGCATGATCTGTCACAAGATTAGTGTATGATCATCCACGTGATCAGTGCACGGGCAGTCATGTGATCAGTGCATGATATAGACGTGAACAGTGCATGATCAGTCTCGTGATCAGTGCATGATAGCCACGTGATCAGTGCATGATCAGTCACCTGATGGGTGTATGATCATTCACGTGACCTGTACATGGTAGCTACATGATCATTGCATGATCAGCCACGTGAGTAGTTCATGATAGCCACGTGATCACTGCATGATCAGTCACGTGATCAGTGCATGATCAGTCATGTGACCAGTACATGGTAGCTGCGTGATCATGGCATGATCAGCCACGTGAGCAGTGCATGATAGCCACGTGATCAGTGCATGATCAGACACGTGATCAGTGCATGATCAGTCACGTGATCAGTGCATGATCAGTCACGTGATCAGTGCATGATCAGCCACGTGATCAGTGCATGACCAGGCACGTGATCAGTGTATGTCAGCCAAGTGATCAGTGCATGATAGCCACGTGATCAGTGCATGATCAGTCACGTGATCAGTGCATGATCAGTTGTGATCAGTGTATGATCAGCCACGTGATCAGTGCATGATCAGCCACATGATCAGTGCATGATCAATTACGTGATCAGTGCATGATCAGTCACGTGACCAGTACATGGTAGCTACGTGATCATTGCATGATCAGCCACGTGATCAGTGCATGATAGCCACGTGATCAGTGCATGATAGCCACGTGATCAGTGCATGATCAGTCACGTGATACGTGTGTGATCAGCCATGATCAGTGCATGATATCCACGTGATCAGTGCATGACAGCCACGTGATCAGTGCATGAGAGCCACGTGATCAGTGCATGATCAGTCACGTGATACATGTGTGATCAGCCACGTGATCAGTGCATGATGAGCCACGTGATCAGTGCAGGATCAATTACGTGATCAGTGCATGATCAGTCACGTGACCAGTACATGGTTGCTACGTGATCGTGCATGATCAGCCACGTGAGCAGAGCATGATAGCCACGTGATCAGTGCATGATCAGTCACGTGATCAGTACATGATCAGTCACGTGAACAGTGCATGATCATTTACGTGATCTTTGCATGATCAGTCACGTGACCAGTATATGGTTGCTACGTGATCATTCCATGACGAGCCACGTGAGCAGTGCATGATAGCCACGTGATGTGTGCATGAGTTACGTGAGCAGAGTATGATCAGCCACGTGATCAGTGCATGAGTGCCACGTGATCAGTGCATGATATGTCACGTGACAGGTGTGTGATCAGCCACGTGAACAGTGCATGTTCAGCCACGTGATCAGTGCATGATAGCCACGTGATCAGTGCATGATCAGTTACGTGAGCAGTGTATGATCAGCCACGTGATCAGTGCATGGTCAGACACGTGAACAGTGTATGATCAGCCACGTGATCAGTGCATGATATCCAAGTGATCAGTGCATGATCATCACGTGATCAGTGTATGATCAGCCACGTGAACAGTGCATGCTCAGTCACGTGATCTGGGCCTGCTGAGCTGCGTGATTACTGTCTGCTCATCTGCTTGACAATTGCCAGCTGAGCTGCACGATTCCTGCCTGTCATCTGCTTGACAATTGCCAGCTGTGCTGCGTAATTCCTGCCTGCTCAGCTGCTTGATTATTGCCAGCTGAGCAGCATGATTCCTCACACCTGAGTTCCATGATTATTGCCTGCTGACTGTTTGATTCGTGCCTACTCAGCTCTTTGTTTATTGCCTCCAGAGGCACATGATCAGTGTATGATAGCAAACATGATCAGCGCATGATCAGTCACATGATCAGCGCCATTAAGTCACGTGATCACTACATGATAGTCATGTGATCAGTCCATGCTCAGTCACGGTATCAGTGCATGATCAGCCACGTGATCAGTGCATGATCTGTCACAAGATTAGTGTATGATCATCCACGTGATCAGTGCATGGGCAGTCATGTGATCAGTGCATGATATAGACGTGATCAGTGCATGATCAGTCTCGTGATCAGTGCATGATAGCCACGTGATCAGTGCATGATCAGTCACCTGATGGGTGTATGATCATTCACGTGACCTGTACATGGTAGCTACACATGATCATGCAGTCAGAGTGTTCATGATAGCCACGTGATCACTGCATGATCAGTCACGTGATCAGTGCATGATCAGTCATGTGACCAGTACATGGTAGCTGCGTGATCATGGCATGATCAGCCACGTGAGCAGTGCATGATAGCCACGTGATCAGTGCATGATCAGACACGTGATCAGTGCATGATCAGTCACGTGATCAGTGCATGATCAGCCACGTGATCAGTGCATGATCAGGCACGTGATCAGTGTATGTCAGCCACGTGATCAGTGCATGATAGCCACGTGATCAGTGCATGATCAGTCACGTGATCAGTGCATGATCAGTCACGTGATCAGTGCATGATCAGCCACGTGATCAGTGCATGATCAGCCACGTGATCAGTGCATGATAGCCACGTGATCAGTGCATGATCAGTCACGTGATCAGTGCATGATCAGCCACGTGATCAGTGCATGATAGCCACGTGATCAGTGCATGATCAGCCACGTGATCAGTGCATGATCAGTCACGTGATCAGTGCATGATCATCCACGTGATCAGTGCATGCAGTCATGTGATCAGTGCATGATATAGACGTGATCAGTGCATGATCAGTCACGTGATCAGTGCATGATAGCCACGTGATCAGTGCATGATCAGTCACGTGATCAGTGCATGATCAGTCACGTGACCAGTACATGGTAGCTACATGATCATTGCATGATCAGCCACGTGATAGTGCATGATAGCCACGTGATCAGTGCATGATCAGTCACGTGATCAGTGCATGATCAGTCATGTGACCAGTACATGGTAGCTGCGTGATCATGCATGATCAGCCACGTGATCAGTGCATGATAGCCACGTGATCAGTGCATGATCAGTCACGTGATCAGTGCATGATCAGTCACGTGATCAGTGCATGATCAGCCACGTGATCAGTGCATGATCAGGCACGTGATCAGTGCATGATCAGCCACGTGATCAGTGCATGATAGCCACGTGATCAGTGCATGATCAGTCACGTGATCAGTGCATGATCAGTTACGTGATCAGTGTATGATCAGCCACGTGATCAGTGCATGATCAGCCACGTGATCAGTGCATGATCAATTACGTGATCAGTGCATGATCAGTCACGTGACCAGTGCATGGTAGCTACGTGATCAGTGCATGATCAGCCACGTGATCAGTGCATGATAGCCACGTGATCAGTGCATGATAGCCACGTGATCAGTGCATGATCAGTCATGTGATACGTGTGTGATCAGCCACGTGATCAGTGCATGATATCCACGTGATCAGTGCATGACAGCCACGTGATCAGTGCATGAGAGCCACGTGATCAGTGCATGATCAGTCACGTGATACATGTGTGATCAGCCACGTGATCAGTGCATGATGAGCCACGTGATCAGTGCAGGATCAATTACGTGATCAGTGCATGATCAGTCACGTGACCAGTACATGGTTGCTACGTGATCGTTGCATGATCAGCCACGTGAGCAGAGCATGATAGCCACGTGATCAGTGCATGATCAGTCACGTGATCAGTACATGATCAGTCACGTGAACAGTGCATGATCATTTACGTGATCAGTGCATGATCAGTCACGTGACCAGTATATGGTAGCTACGTGATCATTCCATGACGAGCCACGTGAGCAGTGCATGATAGCCACGTGATGTGTGCATGAGTTCGTGAGCAGAGTATGATCAGCCACGTGATCAGTGCATGAGTGCCACGTGATCAGTGCATGATATGTCACGTGACAGGTGTGTGATCAGCCACGTGAACAGTGCATGTTCAGCCACGTGATCAGTGCATGATAGCCACGTGATCAGTGCATGATCAGTTACGTGAGCAGTGTATGATCAGCCACGTGATCAGTGCATGGTCAGACACGTGAACAGTGTATGATCAGCCACGTGATCAGTGCATGATATCCAAGTGATCAGTGCATGATCATCACGTGATCAGTGTATGATCAGCCACGTGAACAGTGCATGCTCAGTCACGTGATCTGGGCCTGCTGAGCTGCGTGATTACTGTCTGCTCATCTGCTTGACAATTGCCAGCTGAGCTGCACGATTCCTGCCTGTCATCTGCTTGACAATTGCCAGCTGTGCTGCGTAATTCCTGCCTGCTCAGCTGCTTGATTATTGCCAGCTGAGCAGCATGATTCCTCACACCTGAGTTCCATGATTATTGCCTGCTGACTGTTTGATTCGTGCCTACTCAGCTCTTTGTTTATTGCCTCCAGAGGCACATGATCAGTGTATGATAGCAAACATGATCAGCGCATGATCAGTCACATGATCAGCGCCATTAAGTCACGTGATCACTACATGATAGTCATGTGATCAGTCCATGCTCAGTCACGGTATCAGTGCATGATCAGCCACGTGATCAGTGCATGATCTGTCACATGATTAGTGTATGATCATCCACGTGATCAGTGCATGGGCAGTCATGTGATCAGTGCATGATATAGACGTGATCAGTGCATGATCAGTCTCGTGATCAGTGCATGATAGCCACGTGATCAGTGCATGATCAGTCACCTGATGGGTGTATGATCATTCACGTGACCTGTACATGGTAGCTACATGATCATTGCATGATCAGCCACGTGAGTAGTGCATGATAGCCACGTGATCACTGCATGATCAGTCACGTGATCAGTGCATGATCAGTCATGTGACCAGTACATGGTAGCTGCGTGATCATGGCATGATCAGCCACGTGAGCAGTGCATGATAGCCACGTGATCAGTGCATGATCAGTCACGTGATCAGTGCATGATCAGTCACGTGATCAGTGCATGATCAGCCACGTGATCAGTGCATGATCAGTCACGTGATCAGTGCATGATCAGCCACGTGATCAGTGCATGTCACGTGATCAGTGTATGATCAGCCACGTGATCAGTGCATGATAGCCACGTGATCAGTGCATGATCAGTCACGTGATCAGTGCATGATCAGTCACGTGATCAGTGCATGATCAGCCACGTGATCAGTGCATGATCAGCCACGTGATCAGTGCATGATCAATTACGTGATCAGTGCATGATCAGTCACGTGACCAGTGCATGATAGCTACGTGATCAGTGCATGATCAGCCACGTGATCAGTGCATGATAGCCACGTGATCAGTGCATGATCAGCCACGTGATCAGTGCATGATCAGTCACGTGATCAGTGCATCAGCCACGTGATCAGTGCATGATATCCACGTGATCAGTGCATGATCAGCCACGTGATCAGTGCATGATCAGCCACGTGATCAGTGCATGATCAGTCACGTGATCAGTGCATGATCAGCCACGTGATCAGTGCATGATCAGCCACGTGATCAGTGCATGATAGCCACGTGATCAGTGCATGATCAGCCACGTGATCAGTGCATGATAGCCACGTGATCAGTGCATGATCAGTCACGTGATCAGTGTATGATCAGCCACGTGATCAGTGCATGATATCCACGTGATCAGTGC
Source organism: Bos javanicus (assembly GCF_032452875.1). Classification (NCBI taxonomy): domain Eukaryota; kingdom Metazoa; phylum Chordata; class Mammalia; order Artiodactyla; family Bovidae; genus Bos; species Bos javanicus. Next base: position 30,363 of record NW_026894676.1, on the reverse strand, counting down.
ATGACAGCCACGTGATCAGTGCATGAGAGCCACGTGATCAGTGCATGATCAGTCACGTGATACATGTGTGATCAGCCACGTGATCAGTGCATGATGAGCCACGTGATCAGTGCAGGATCAATTACGTGATCAGTGCATGATCAGTCACGTGACCAGTACATGGTTGCTACGTGATCATTGCATGATCAGCCACGTGAGCAGTGCATGATAGCCACGTGATCAGTGCATGATCAGTCACGTGATCAGTGCATGATCAGTCACGTGAACAGTGCATGATCATTTACGTGATCTTTGCATGATCAGTCACGTGACCAGTATATGGTTGCTACGTGATCATTCCATGACAGCCACGTGAGCAGTGCATGATAGCCACGTGATGTGTGCATGATTCGTGAGCAGAGTATGATCAGCCACGTGATCAGTGCATGAGTGCCACGTGATCAGTGCATGATATGTCACGTGACAGGTGTGTGATCAGCCACGTGAACAGTGCATGTTCAGCCACGTGATCAGTGCATGATAGCCACGTGATCAGTGCATGATCAGTTACGTGAGCAGTGTATGATCAGCCACGTGATCAGTGCATGGTCAGACACGTGAACAGTGTATGATCAGCCACGTGATCAGTGCATGATATCCAAGTGATCAGTGCATGATCATCACGTGATCAGTGTATGATCAGCCACGTGAACAGTGCATGCTCAGTCACGTGATCTGGGCCTGCTGAGCTGCGTGATTACTGTCTGCTCATCTGCTTGACAATTGCCAGCTGAGCTGCACGATTCCTGCCTGTCATCTGCTTGACAATTGCCAGCTGTGCTGCGTAATTCCTGCCTGCTCAGCTGCTTGATTATTGCCAGCTGAGCAGCATGATTCCTCACACCTGAGTTCCATGATTATTGCCTGCTGACTGTTTGATTCGTGCCTACTCAGCTCTTTGTTTATTGCCTCCAGAGGCACATGATCAGTGTATGATAGCAAACATGATCAGCGCATGATCAGTCACATGATCAGCGCCATTAAGTCACGTGATCACTACATGATAGTCATGTGATCAGTCCATGCTCAGTCACGGTATCAGTGCATGATCAGCCACGTGATCAGTGCATGATCTGTCACAAGATTAGTGTATGATCATCCACGTGATCAGTGCATGGGCAGTCATGTGATCAGTGCATGATATAGACGTGAACAGTGCATGATCAGTCTCGTGATCAGTGCATGATAGCCACGTGATCAGTGCATGATCAGTCACCTGATGGGTGTATGATCATTCACGTGACCTGTACATGGTAGCTACATGATCATTGCATGATCAGCCACGTGAGTAGTGCATGATAGCCACGTGATCACTGCATGATCAGTCACGTGATCAGTGCATGATCAGTCATGTGACCAGTACATGGTAGCTGCGTGATCATGGCATGATCAGCCACGTGAGCAGTGCATGATAGCCACGTGATCAGTGCATGATCAGACACGTGATCAGTGCATGATCAGTCACGTGATCAGTGCATGATCAGCCACGTGATCAGTGCATGATCAGCCACGTGATCAGTGCATGATCAGTCACGTGATCAGTGCATGATCAGTCACGTGATCAGTGCATGATCAGCCACGTGATCAGTGCATGATCAGCCACATGATCAGTGCATGATCAATTACGTGATCAGTGCATGATCAGTCACGTGATCAGTACATGGTAGCTACGTGATCATTGCATGATCAGCCACGTGATCAGTGCATGATAGCCACGTGATCAGTGCATGATAGCCACGTGATCAGTGCATGATCAGTCATGTGATACGTGTGTGATCAGCCACGTGATCAGTGCATGATATCCACGTGATCAGTGCATGACAGCCACGTGATCAGTGCATGAGAGCCACGTGATCAGTGCATGATCAGTCACGTGATACATGTGTGATCAGCCACGTGATCAGTGCATGATGAGCCACGTGATCAGTGCAGGATCAATTACGTGTTCAGTGCATGATCAGTCACGTGACCAGTACATGGTTGCTACGTGATCATTGCATGATCAGCCACGTGAGCAGAGCATGATAGCCACGCGATCAGTGCATGATCAGTCACGTGATCAGTACATGATCAGTCACGTGAACAGTGCATGATCATTTACGTGATCTTTGCATGATCAGTCACGTGACCAGTATATGGTTGCCACGTGATCATTCCATGACGAGCCACGTGAGCAGTGCATGATAGCCACGTGATGTGTGCATGAGTTACGTGAGCAGAGTATGATCAGCCACGTGATCAGTGCATGAGTGCCACGTGATCAGTGCATGATATGTCACGTGCCAGGTGTGTGATCAGCCACGTGAACAGTGCATGTTCAGCCACGTGATCAGTGCATGATAGCCACGTGATCAGTGCATGATCAGTTACGTGAGCAGTGTATGATCAGCCACGTGATCAGTGCATGGTCAGACACGTGAACAGTGTATGATCAGCCACGTGATCAGTGCATGATATCCAAGTGATCAGTGCATGATCATCACGTGATCAGTGTATGATCAGCCACGTGAACAGTGCATGCTCAGTCACGTGATCTGGGCCTGCTGAGCTGCGTGATTACTGTCTGCTCATCTGCTTGACAATTGCCAGCTGAGCTGCACGATTCCTGCCTGTCATCTGCTTGACAATTGCCAGCTGTGCTGCGTAATTCCTGCCTGCTCAGCTGCTTGATTATTGCCAGCTGAGCAGCATGATTCCTCACACCTGAGTTCCATGATTATTGCCTGCTGACTGTTTGATTCGTGCCTACTCAGCTCTTTGTTTATTGCCTCCAGAGGCACGTGATCAGTGCATGATAGCAAACATGATCAGCGCATGATCAGTCACGTGATCAGTGCCATTAAGTCACGTGATCACTACATGATAGTCATGTGATCAGTCCATGCTCAGTCACGGTATCAGTGCATGATCAGCCACGTGATCAGTGCATGATCTGTCACAAGATTAGTGTATGATCATCCACGTGATCAGTGCATGCAGTCATGTGATCAGTGCATGATATAGACGTGATCAGTGCATGATCAGCCACGTGATCAGTGCATGATAGCCACGTGATCAGTGCATGATCAGTCACCTGATGGGTGTATGATCATTCACGTGACCTGTACATGGTAGCTACATGATCATTGCATGATCAGCCACGTGAACAGTTCATGATAGCCACGTGATCAGTGCATGATCAGCCACGTGATCAGTGCATGATCAGTCATGTGACCAGTACATGGTAGCTGCGTGATCATGGCATGATCAGCCACGTGAGCAGTGCATGATAGCCACGTGATCAGTGCATGATCAGACACGAGATCAGTGCATGATCAGTCACGTGATCAGTGCATGATCAGCCACGTGATCAGTGCATGATCAGGCACGTGATCAGTGTATGTCCAGCCAAGTGATCAGTGCATGATAGCCACGTGATCAGTGCATGATCAGTCACGTGATCAGTGCATGATCAGTTATGTGATCAGTGCATGATCAGCCACGTGATCAGTGCATGATCAGCCACGTGATCAGTGCATGATCAATTACGTGATCAGTGCATGATCAGTCACGTGACCAGTACATGGTAGCTACGTGATCATTGCATGATCAGCCACGTGATCAGTGCATGATAGCCACGTGATCAGTGCATGATAGCCACGTGATCAGTGCATGATCAGTCATGTGATACGTGTGTGATCAGCCACGTGATCAGTGCATGATATCCACGTGATCAGTGCATGACAGCCACGTGATCAGTGCATGAGAGCCACGTGATCAGTGCATGATCAGTCACGTGATACATGTGTGATCAGCCACGTGATCAGTGCATGATGAGCCACGTGATCAGTGCAGGATCAGTTACGTGATCAGTGCATGATCAGTCACGTGACCAGTACATGGTTGCTACGTGATCGTTGCATGATCAGCCACGTGAGCAGAGCATGATAGCCACGTGATCAGTGCATGATCAGTCACGTGATCAGTACATGATCAGTCACGTGAACAGTGCATGATCATTACGTGATCTTTGCATGATCAGTCACGTGACCAGTATATGGTTGCTACGTGATCATTCCATGACGAGCAACGTGAGCAGTGCATGATAGCCACGTGATGTGTGCATGAGTTACGTGAGCAGAGTATGATCAGCCACGTGATCAGTGCATGAGTGCCACGTGATCAGTGCATGATATGTCACGTGACAGGTGTGTGATCAGCCACGTGAACAGTGCATGTTCAGCCACGTGATCAGTGCATGATAGCCACGTGATCAGTGCATGATCAGTTACGTGAGCAGTGTATGATCAGCCACGTGATCAGTGCATGGTCAGACACGTGAACAGTGTATGATCAGCCACGTGATCAGTGCATGATATCCAAGTGATCAGTGCATGATCATCACGTGATCAGTGTATGATCAGCCACGTGAACAGTGCATGCTCAGTCACGTGATCTGGGCCTGCTGACCTGCGTGATTACTGTCTGCTCATCTGCTTGACAATTGCCAGCTGAGCTGCACGATTCCTGCCTGCTCAGCTGCTTGATTATTGCCAGCTGAGCAGCATGATTCCTCACACCTGAGTTCCATGATTATTGCCTGCTGACTGTTTGATTCGTGCCTACTCAGCTCTTTGTTTATTGCCTCCAGAGGCACATGATCAGTGTATGATAGCAAACATGATCAGCGCATGATCAGTCACATGATCAGCGCCATTAAGTCACGTGATCACTACATGATAGTCATGTGATCAGTCCATGCTCAGTCACGGTATCAGTGCATGATCAGCCACGTGATCAGTGCATGATCTGTCACAAGATTAGTGTATGATCATCCACGTGATCAGTGCATGGGCAGTCATGTGATCAGTGCATGATATAGACGTGATCAGTGCATGATCAGTCTCGTGATCAGTGCATGATAGCCACGTGATCAGTGCATGATCAGTCACCTGATGGGTGTATGATCATTCACGTGACCTGTACATGGTAGCTACATGATCATTGCATGATCAGCCACGTGAGTAGTGCATGATAGCCACGTGATCACTGCATGATCAGTCACGTGATCAGTGCATGATCAGTCATGTGACCAGTACATGGTAGCTGCGTGATCATGGCATGATCAGCCACGTGAGCAGTGCATGATAGCCACGTGATCAGTGCATGATCAGACACGTGATCAGTGCATGATCAGTCACGTGATCAGTGCATGATCAGCCACGTGATCAGTGCATGATCAGGCACGTGATCAGTGTATGTCAGCCACGTGATCAGTGCATGATAGCCACGTGATCAGTGCATGATCAGTCACGTGATCAGTGCATGATCAGTTACGTGATCAGTGCATGATCAGCCACGTGATCAGTGCATGATCAGCCACGTGATCAGTGCATGATCAATTACGTGATCAGTGCATGATCAGTCACGTGACCAGTGCATGGTAGCTACGTGATCAGTGCATGATCAGCCACGTGATCAGTGCATGATCAGTCACATGTGATCGTGTGTGATCAGCCACGTGATCAGTGCATGATATCCACGTGATCAGTGCATGACAGCCACGTGATCAGTGCATGATAGCCACGTGATCAGTGCATGATCAGTCACGTGATCATGTGTGATCAGCCACGTGATCAGTGCATGATGAGCCACGTGATCAGTGCATGATCAGTTACGTGATCAGTGCATGATCAGTCACGTGACCAGTACATGGTTGCTACGTGATCAGTTGCATGATCAGCCACGTGAGCAGTGCATGATAGCCACGTGATCAGTGCATGATCAGTCACGTGATCAGTGCATGATCAGCCACGTGATCAGTGCATGATCAGCCACGTGATCAGTGCATGATCAGTCACGTGATCAGTGCATGATCAGTCACGTGATCAGTGCATGGTAGCACGTGATCATTGCATGATCAGCCACGTGATCAGTGCATGATAGCCACGTGATCAGTGCATGATGCCACGTGATCAGTGCATGATCAGTCACGTGATAGTGTGTGATCAGCCACGTGATCAGTGCATGATCAGCCACGTGATCAGTGCATGATCAGCCACGTGATCAGTGCATGATCAGCCACGTGATCAGTGCATGATAGCCACGTGATCAGTGCATGATCAGTCACGTGATCAGTGCATGATCAGTCACGTGATCAGTGCATGATCAGCCACGTGATCAGTGCATGATCAGCCACGTGATCAGTGCATGATCAGTCACGTGATCAGTGCATGATCAGTCACGTGACCAGTACATGGTAGCTACGTGATCATTGCATGATCAGCCACGTGATCAGTGCATGATAGCCACGTGATCAGTGCATGATCAGCCACGTGATCAGTGCATGATCAGTCGTGATCAGTGCATGATCAGTCACGTGATCAGTGCATGATAGCCACGTGATCAGTGCATGATAGCCACGTGATCAGTGCATGATCAGTCACGTGATACGTGTGTGATCAGCCACGTGATCAGTGCATGATCAGCCACGTGATCAGTGCATGATCAGCCACGTGATCAGTGCATGATCAGTCAAGTGATACATGTGTGATCAGCCACGTGAGCAGTGCATGATAGCCACGTGATCAGTGCATGATCAGTCACGTGATCAGTGCATGATCAGTCACGTGAACTGTGCATGATCATTTACGTGATCAGTGCATGATCAGTCACGTGACCAGTATATGGTTGCTACGTGATCATTTCTTGACGAGCCACGTGAGCAGTGCATGATAGCCACGTGATGTGTGCATGAGTTACGTGAGCAGAGTATGATCAGCCACGTGATCAGTGCATGAGTGCCACGTGATCAGTGCATGATATGTCACGTGACAGGTGTGTGATCAGCCACGTGAACAGTGCATGTTCAGCCACGTGATCAGTGCATGATAGCCACGTGATCAGTGCATGATCAGTTACGTGAGCAGTGTATGATCAGCCACGTGATCAGTGCATGGTCAGACACGTGAACAGTGTATGATCAGCCACGTGATCAGTGCATGATATCCAAGTGATCAGTGCATGATCATCACGTGATCAGTGTATGATCAGCCACGTGAACAGTGCATGCTCAGTCACGTGATCTGGGCCTGCTGAGCTGCGTGATTACTGTCTGCTCATCTGCTTGACAATTGCCAGCTGAGCTGCACGATTCCTGCCTGCTCAGCTGCTTGATTATTGCCAGCTGAGCAGCATGATTCCTCACACCTGAGTTCCATGATTATTGCCTGCTGACTGTTTGATTCGTGCCTACTCAGCTCTTTGTTTATTGCCTCCAGAGGCACATGATCAGTGTATGATAGCAAACATGATCAGCGCATGATCAGTCACATGATCAGCGCCATTAAGTCACGTGATCACTACATGATAGTCATGTGATCAGTCCATGCTCAGTCACGGTATCAGTGCATGATCAGCCACGTGATCAGTGCATGATCTGTCACAAGATTAGTGTATGATCATCCACGTGATCAGTGCATGGGCAGTCATGTGATCAGTGCATGATATAGACGTGATCAGTGCATGATCAGTCTCGTGATCAGTGCATGATAGCCACGTGATCAGTGCATGATCAGTCACCTGATGGGTGTATGATCATTCACGTGACCTGTACATGGTAGCTACATGATCATTGCATGATCAGCCACGTGAGTAGTGCATGATAGCCACGTGATCACTGCATGATCAGTCACGTGATCAGTGCATGATCAGTCATGTGACCAGTACATGGTAGCTGCGTGATCATGGCATGATCAGCCACGTGAGCAGTGCATGATAGCCACGTGATCAGTGCATGATCAGACACGTGATCAGTGCATGATCAGTCACGTGATCAGTGCATGATCAGCCACGTGATCAGTGCATGATCAGGCACGTGATCAGTGTATGATCAGCCACGTGATCAGTGCATGATAGCCACGTGATCAGTGCATGATCAGTCACGTGATCAGTGCATGATCAGTTACGTGATCAGTGCATGATCAGCCACGTGATCAGTGCATGATCAGCCACGTGATCAGTGCATGATCAGTTACGTGATCAGTGCATGATCAGTCACGTGATCAGTACATGGTAGCCACGTGATCAGTGCATGATCAGCCACGTGATCAGTGCATGATCAGTCATGTGATCAGTGTGTGATCAGCCACGTGATCAGTGCATGATATCCACGTGATCAGTGCATGATCAGCCACGTGATCAGTGCATGAGCCACGTGATCAGTGCATGATCAGTCACGTGATCATGTGTGATCAGCCACGTGATCAGTGCATGATCAGCCACGTGATCAGTGCATGATCAGTTACGTGATCAGTGCATGATCAGTCACGTGACAGTACATGGTTGCTACGTGATCAGTGCATGATCAGCCACGTGATCAGTGCATGATAGCCACGTGATCAGTGCATGATCAGTCACGTGATCAGTGCATGATCAGCCACGTGATCAGTGCATGATCAGCCACGTGATCAGTGCATGATCATTACGTGATCAGTGCATGATCAGTCACGTGATCAGTGCATGATAGCTACGTGATCAGTGCATGATCAGCCACGTGATCAGTGCATGATAGCCACGTGATCAGTGCATGATCAGCCACGTGATCAGTGCATGATCAGTCACGTGATCAGTGCATGATCAGCCACGTGATCAGTGCATGATCAGCCACGTGATCAGTGCATGATCAGGCACGTGATCAGTGCATGATCAGCCACGTGATCAGTGCATGATAGCCACGTGATCAGTGCATGATCAGTCACGTGATCAGTGCATGATCAGTCACGTGATCAGTGCATGATCAGCCACGTGATCAGTGCATGATCAGCCACGTGATCAGTGCATGATCAGTCACGTGATCAGTGCATGATCAGTCACGTGACCAGTACATGGTAGCTACGTGATCATTGCATGATCAGCCACGTGATCAGTGCATGATAGCCACGTGATCAGTGCATGATCAGCCACGTGATCAGTGCATGATCAGCCACGTGATCAGTGCATGATCAGCCACGTGATCAGTGCATGATAGCCACGTGATCAGTGCATGATAGCCACGTGATCAGTGCATGATCAGTCACGTGATACATGTGTGATCAGCCACGTGATCAGTGCATGATCAGCCACGTGATCAGTGCATGATCAGTTACGTGATCAGTGCATGATCAGTCACGTGATACTGATCAGCCACGTGAGCAGTGCATGATAGCCACGTGATCAGTGCATGATCAGTCACGTGATCAGTACATGATCAGTCACGTGAACAGTGCATGATCATTTACGTGATCTGTGCATGATCAGTCACGTGACCAGTATATGGTTGCTACGTGATCATTCCATGACGAGCAACGTGAGCAGTGCATGATAGCCACGTGATGTGTGCATGAGTTACGTGAGCAGAGTATGATCAGCCACGTGATCAGTGCATGAGTGCCACGTGATCAGTGCATGATATGTCACGTGACAGGTGTGTGATCAGCCACGTGAACAGTGCATGTTCAGCCACGTGATCAGTGCATGATAGCCACGTGATCAGTGCATGATCAGTTACGTGAGCAGTGTATGATCAGCCACGTGATCAGTGCATGGTCAGACACGTGAACAGTGTATGATCAGCCACGTGATCAGTGCATGATATCCAAGTGATCAGTGCATGATCATCACGTGATCAGTGTATGATCAGCCACGTGAACAGTGCATGCTCAGTCACGTGATCTGGGCCTGCTGAGCTGCGTGATTACTGTCTGCTCATCTGCTTGACAATTGCCAGCTGAGCTGCACGATTCCTGCCTGTCATCTGCTTGACAATTGCCAGCTGTGCTGCGTAATTCCTGCCTGCTCAGCTGCTTGATTATTGCCAGCTGAGCAGCATGATTCCTCACACCTGAGTTCCATGATTATTGCCTGCTGACTGTTTGATTCGTGCCTACTCAGCTCTTTGTTTATTGCCTCCAGAGGCACATGATCAGTGTATGATAGCAAACATGATCAGCGCATGATCAGTCACATGATCAGCGCCATTAAGTCACGTGATCACTACATGATAGTCATGTGATCAGTCCATGCACAGTCACGGTATCAGTGCATGATCAGCCACGTGATCAGTGCATGATCTGTCACAAGATTAGTGTATGATCATCCACGTGATCAGTGCATGGGCAGTCATGTGATCAGTGCATGATATAGACGTGATCAGTGCATGATCAGTCTCGTGATCAGTGCATGATAGCCACGTGATCAGTGCATGATCAGTCACCTGATGGGTGTATGATCATTCACGTGACCTGTACATGGTAGCTACATGATCATTGCATGATCAGCCACGTGAGTAGTGCATGATAGCCACGTGATCACTGCATGATCAGTCACGTGATCAGTGCATGATCAGTCATGTGACCAGTACATGGTAGCTGCGTGATCATGGCATGATCAGCCACGTGAGCAGTGCATGATAGCCACGTGATCAGTGCATGATCAGACACGTGATCAGTGCATGATCAGTCACGTGATCAGTGCATGATCAGCCACGTGATCAGTGCATGATCAGGCACGTGATCAGTGTATGATCAGCCAAGTGATCAGTGCATGATAGCCACGTGATCAGTGCATGATCAGTCACGTGATCAGTGCATGATCAGTTATGTGATCAGTGTATGATCAGCCACGTGATCAGTGCATGATCAGCCACATGATCAGTGCATGATCAATTACGTGATCAGTGCATGATCAGTCACGTGATCAGTACATGGTAGCTACGTGATCATTGCATGATCAGCCACGTGATCAGTGCATGATAGCCACGTGATCAGTGCATGATAGCCACGTGATCAGTGCATGATCAGTCATGTGATCGTGTGTGATCAGCCACGTGATCAGTGCATGATCAGCCACGTGATCAGTGCATGATCAGGCACGTGATCAGTGCATGATCAGCCACGTGATCAGTGCATGATAGCCACGTGATCAGTGCATGATCAGTCACGTGATCAGTGCATGATCAGTTACGTGATCAGTGCATGATCAGCCACGTGATCAGTGCATGATCAGCCACGTGATCAGTGCATGATCAGTTACGTGATCAGTGCATGATCAGTCACGTGATCAGTACATGATAGCCACGTGATCAGTGCATGATCAGCCACGTGATCAGTGCATGATAGCCACGTGATCAGTGCATGATCAGCCACGTGATCAGTGCATGATCAGTCCGTGATCAGTGCATGATCAGTCACGTGACAGTGCATGATAGCCACGTGATCAGTGCATGATAGCCACGTGATCAGTGCATGATCAGTCACGTGATCGTGTGATCAGCCACGTGATCAGTGCATGACAGCCACGTGATCAGTGCATGATAGCCACGTGATCAGTGCATGATCAGTCACGTGATACATGTGTGATCAGCCACGTGATCAGTGCATGATGAGCCACGTGATCAGTGCAGGATCAATTACGTGATCAGTGCATGATCAGTCACGTGACCAGTACATGGTTGCTACGTGATCGTTGCATGATCAGCCACGTGAGCAGAGCATGATAGCCACGTGATCAGTGCATGATCAGTCACGTGATCAGTACATGATCAGTCACGTGAACAGTGCATGATCATTTACGTGATCTTGCATGATCAGTCACGTGACCAGTATATGGTTGCTACGTGATCATTCCATGACGAGCCACGTGAGCAGTGCATGATAGCCACGTGATGTGTGCATGAGTTACGTGAGCAGAGTATGATCAGCCACGTGATCAGTGCATGAGTGCCACGTGATCAGTGCATGATATTTCACGTGACAGGTGTGTGATCAGCCACGTGAACAGTGCATGTTCAGCCACGTGATCAGTGCATGATAGCCACGTGATCAGTGCATGATCAGTTACGTTAGCAGTGTATGATCAGCCACGAGATCAGTGCATGGTCAGACACGTGAACAGTGTATGATCAGCCACGTGATCAGTGCATGATATCCAAGTGATCAGTGCATGATCATCACGTGATCAGTGTATGATCAGCCACGTGAACAGTGCATGCTCAGTCACGTGATCTGGGCCTGCTGAGCTGCGTGATTACTGTCTGCTCATCTGCTTGACAATTGCCAGCTGAGCTGCACGATTCCTGCCTGTCATCTGCTTGACAATTGCCAGCTGTGCTGCGTAATTCCTGCCTGTTCAGCTGCTTGATTATTGCCAGCTGAGCAGCATGATTCCTCACACCTGAGTTCCATGATTATTGCCTGCTGACTGTTTGATTCGTGCCTACTCAGCTCTTTGTTTATTGCCTCCAGAGGCACATGATCAGTGTATGATAGCAAACATGATCAGCGCATGATCAGTCACATGATCAGCGCCATTAAGTCACGTGATCACTACATGATAGTCATGTGATCAGTCCATGCTCAGTCACGGTATCAGTGCATGATCAGCCACGTGATCAGTGCATGATCTGTCACAAGATTAGTGTATGATCATCCACGTGATCAGTGCATGGGCAGTCATGTGATCAGTGCATGATATAGACGTGATCAGTGCATGATCAGTCTCGTGATCAGTGCATGATAGCCACGTGATCAGTGCATGATCAGTCACCTGATGGGTGTATGATCAGTCACGTGACCTGTACATGGTAGCTACATGATCATTGCATGATCAGCCACGTGAGTAGTGCATGATAGCCACGTGATCACTGCATGATCAGTCACGTGATCAGTGCATGATCAGTCATGTGACCAGTACATGGTAGCTGCGTGATCATGGCATGATCAGCCACGTGAGCAGTGCATGATAGCCACGTGATCAGTGCATGATCAGCCACGTGATCAGTGCATGATCAGTCACGTGATCAGTGCATGATAGCCACGTGATCAGTGCATGATCAGCCACGTGATCAGTGCATGATAGCCACGTGATCAGTGCATGATCAGTCACGTGATCAGTGCATGATCAGTCACGTGATCAGTGCATGATCAGCCACGTGATCAGTGCATGATCAGGCACGTGATCAGTGCATGATCAGCCACGTGATCAGTGCATGATAGCCACGTGATCAGTGCATGATCAGTCACGTGATCAGTGCATGATCAGTTACGTGATCAGTGCATGATCAGCCACGTGATCAGTGCATGATCAGCCACGTGATCAGTGCATGATCATTACGTGATCAGTGCATGATCAGTCACGTGACCAGTACATGGTAGCTACGTGATCAGTGCATGATCAGCCACGTGATCAGTGCATGATAGCCACGTGATCAGTGCATGATAGCCACGTGATCAGTGCATGATCAGTCACGTGATCGTGTGTGATCAGCCACGTGATCAGTGCATGATATCCACGTGATCAGTGCATGATCAGCCACGTGATCAGTGCATGATCAGCCACGTGATCAGTGCATGATCAGTCACGTGATACATGTGTGATCAGCCACGTGATCAGTGCATGATGAGCCACGTGATCAGTGCATGATCAATTACGTGATCAGTGCATGATCAGTCACGTGACCAGTGCATGGTTGCTCGTGATCAGTGCATGATCAGCCACGTGATCAGTGCATGATAGCCACGTGATCAGTGCATGATCAGTCACGTGATCAGTGCATGATCAGTCACGTGATCAGTGCATGATCATTTACGTGATCAGTGCATGATCAGTCACGTGATCAGTATATGGTTGCACGTGATCATTGCATGATCAGCCACGTGATCAGTGCATGATAGCCACGTGATGTGTGCATGAGTTACGTGATCAGTGTATGATCAGCCACGTGATCAGTGCATGAGTGCCACGTGATCAGTGCATGATAGTCACGTGATCAGTGTGATCAGCCACGTGATCAGTGCATGATCAGCCACGTGATCAGTGCATGATAGCCACGTGATCAGTGCATGATCAGTCATGTGATCAGTACATGATAGCTGCGTGATCATGCATGATCAGCCACGTGATCAGTGCATGATAGCCACGTGATCAGTGCATGATCAGTCACGTGATCAGTGCATGATCAGCCACGTGATCAGTGCATGATCAGGCACGTGATCAGTGCATGTCCAGCCACGTGATCAGTGCATGATAGCCACGTGATCAGTGCATGATCAGTCACGTGATCAGTGCATGATCAGTTACGTGATCAGTGCATGATCAGCCACGTGATCAGTGCATGATCAGCCACATGATCAGTGCATGATCATTACGTGATCAGTGCATGATCAGTCACGTGACCAGTACATGGTAGCTACGTGATCATTGCATGATCAGCCACGTGATCAGTGCATGATAGCCACGTGATCAGTGCATGATAGCCACGTGATCAGTGCATGATCAGTCATGTGATACGTGCGTGATCAGCCACGTGATCAGTGCATGATATCCACGTGATCAGTGCATGACAGCCACGTGATCAGTGCATGAGAGCCACGGGATCAGTGCATGATCAGTCACGTGATACATGTGTGATCAGCCACGTGATCAGTGCATGATGAGCCACGTGATCAGTGCAGGATCAATTACGTGATCAGTGCATGATCAGTCACGTGACCAGTACATGGTTGCTACGTGATCGTTGCATGATCAGCCACGTGAGCAGAGCATGATAGCCACGTGATCAGTGCATGATCAGTCACGTGATCAGTACATGATCAGTCACGTGAACAGTGCATGATCATTTACGTGATCTTTGCATGATCAGTCACGTGACCAGTATATGGTTGCTACGTGATCATTCCATGACGAGCAACGTGAGCAGTGCATGATAGCCACGTGATGTGTGCATGAGTTACGTGAGCAGAGTATGATCAGCCACGTGATCAGTGCATGAGTGCCACGTGATCAGTGCATGATATGTCACGTGACAGGTGTGTGATCAGCCACGTGAACAGTGCATGTTCAGCCACGTGATCAGTGCATGATAGCCACGTGATCAGTGCATGATCAGTTACGTGAGCAGTGTATGATCAGCCACGTGATCAGTGCATGGTCAGACACGTGAACAGTGTATGATCAGCCACGTGATCAGTGCATGATATCCAAGTGATCAGTGCATGATCATCACGTGATCAGTGTATGATCAGCCACGTGAACAGTGCATGCTCAGTCACGTGATCTGGGCCTGCTGAGCTGCGTGATTACTGTCTGCTCATCTGCTTGACAATTGCCAGCTGAGCTGCACGATTCCTGCCTGTCATCTGCTTGACAATTGCCAGCTGTGCTGCGTAATTCCTGCCTGCTCAGCTGCTTGATTATTGCCAGCTGAGCAGCATGATTCCTCACACCTGAGTTCCATGATTATTGCCTGCTGACTGTTTGATTCGTGCCTACTCAGCTCTTTGTTTATTGCCTCCAGAGGCACATGATCAGTGTATGATAGCAAACATGATCAGCGCATGATCAGTCACATGATCAGCGCCATTAAGTCACGTGATCACTACATGATAGTCATGAGATCAGTCCATGCTCAGTCACGGTATCAGTGCATGATCAGCCACGTGATCAGTGCATGATCTGTCACAAGATTAGTGTATGATCATCCACGTGATCAGTGCATGGGCAGTCATGTGATCAGTGCATGATATAGACGTGAACAGTGCATGATCAGTCTCGTGATCAGTGCATGATAGCCACGTGATCAGTGCATGATCAGTCACCTGATGGGTGTATGATCATTCACGTGACCAGTACATGGTAGCTACATGATCATTGCATGATCAGCCACGTGAGTAGTGCATGATAGCCACGTGATCAGTGCATGATCAGTCACGTGATCAGTGCATGATCAGTCACGTGATCAGTGCATGATCAGCCACGTGATCAGTGCATGATCAGCCACGTGATCAGTGCATGATCAGTCACGTGATCAGTGCATGATCAGCCACGTGATCAGTGCATGATCAGTCACGTGATCAGTGCATGATCAGACGTGATCAGTGCATGATCAGTCACGTGATCAGTGCATGATAGCCACGTGATCAGTGCATGATCAGTCACGTGATCAGTGCATGATCAGTCACGTGATCAGTGCATGTAGCTACGTGATCAGTGCATGATCAGCCACGTGATCAGTGCATGATAGCCACGTGATCAGTGCATGATCAGTCACGTGATCAGTGCATGATCAGTCACGTGACCAGTACATGGTAGCTGTGATCATGCATGATCAGCCACGTGATCAGTGCATGATAGCCACGTGATCAGTGCATGATCAGCCACGTGATCAGTGCATGATCAGTCACGTGATCAGTGCATGATCAGCCACGTGATCAGTGCATGATCAGCCACGTGATCAGTGCATGATCAGCCACGTGATCAGTGCATGATAGCCACGTGATCAGTGCATGATCAGTCACGTGATCAGTGCATGATCAGCCACGTGATCAGTGCATGATCAGCCACGTGATCAGTGCATGATCAGCCACGTGATCAGTGCATGATCAGTTACGTGATCAGTGCATGATCAGCCACGTGAGCAGAGCATGATAGCCACGTGATCAGTGCATGATCAGTCACGTGATCAGTACATGATCAGTCACGTGAACAGTGCATGATCATTTACGTGATCAGTGCATGATCAGTCACGTGACCAGTATATGGTTGCTACGTGATCATTGCATGACGAGCCACGTGAGCAGTGCATGATAGCCACGTGATGTGTGCATGAGTTACGTGAGCAGTGCATGATCAGCCACGTGATCAGTGCATGATGCCACGTGATCAGTGCATGATCAGTTACGTGAGCAGTGTATGATCAGCCACGTGATCAGTGCATGGTCAGACACGTGAACAGTGTATGATCAGCCACGTGATCAGTGCATGATATCCAAGTGATCAGTGCATGATCATCACGTGATCAGTGTATGATCAGCCACGTGAACAGTGCATGCTCAGTCACGTGATCTGGGCCTGCTGAGCTGCGTGATTACTGTCTGCTCATCTGCTTGACAATTGCCAGCTGAGCTGCACGATTCCTGCCTGTCATCTGCTTGACAATTGCCAGCTGTGCTGCGTAATTCCTGCCTGCTCAGCTGCTTGATTATTGCCAGCTGAGCAGCATGATTCCTCACACCTGAGTTCCATGATTATTGCCTGCTGACTGTTTGATTCGTGCCTACTCAGCTCTTTGTTTATTGCCTCCAGAGGCACATGATCAGTGTATGATAGCAAACATGATCAGCGCATGATCAGTCACATGATCAGCGCCATTAAGTCACGTGATCACTACATGATAGTCATGTGATCAGTCCATGCTCAGTCACGGTATCAGTGCATGATCAGCCACGTGATCAGTGCATGATCTGTCACAAGATTAGTGTATGATCATCCACGTGATCAGTGCACGGGCAGTCATGTGATCAGTGCATGATATAGACGTGAACAGTGCATGATCAGTCTCGTGATCAGTGCATGATAGCCACGTGATCAGTGCATGATCAGTCACCTGATGGGTGTATGATCATTCACGTGACCTGTACATGGTAGCTACATGATCATTGCATGATCAGCCACGTGAGTAGTTCATGATAGCCATGTGATCACTGCATGATCAGTCACGTGATCAGTGCATGATCAGTCATGTGACCAGTACATGGTAGCTGCGTGATCATGGCATGATCAGCCACGTGAGCAGTGCATGATAGCCACGTGATCAGTGCATGATCAGTCATGTGATACGTGCATGATCAGCCACGTGATCAGTGCATGATCAGCCACGTGATCAGTGCATGACCAGGCACGTGATCAGTGTATGTCAGCCAAGTGATCAGTGCATGATAGCCACGTGATCAGTGCATGATCAGTCACGTGATCAGTGCATGATCAGTTATGTGATCAGTGTATGATCAGCCACGTGATCAGTGCATGATCAGCCACGTGATCAGTGCATGATCAATTACGTGCTCAGTGCATGATCAGTTACGTGACCAGTACATGGTAGCTACGTGATCATTGCCTGATAAGCCACGTGATCAGTGCATGATAGCCACGTGATCAGTGCATGATCAGCCACATGATCAGTGAATGATCAATTACGTGCTCAGTGCATGGTCAGTCACGTGACCAGTACATGGTAGCCACGTGATCAGTGCATGATAGCCACGTGATCAGTGCATGGTCAGACACGTGAACAGTGTATGATCAGCCACGTGATCAGTGCATGATATCCAAGTGATCAGTGCATGATCATCACGTGATCAGTGTATGATCAGCCACGTGAACAGTGCATGCTCAGTCACGTGATCTGGGCCTGCTGAGCTGCGTGATTACTGTCTGCTCATCTGCTTGACAATTGCCAGCTGAGCTGCACGATTCCTGCCTGTCATCTGCTTGACAATTGCCAGCTGTGCTGTGTAATTCCTGCCTCCTCAGCTGCTTGATTATTGCCAGCTGAGCAGCATGATTCCTCACACCTGAGTTCCATGATTATTGCCTACTGACTGTTTGATACGTGCCTACTCAGCTCTTTGTTTATTGCCTCCAGAGGCACATGATCAGTGTATGATAGCAAACATGAGCAGCGCATGATCAGTCACATGATCAGCGCCATTAAGTCACGTGATCACTACATGATAGTCATGTGATCAGTCCATGCTCAGTCACGGTATCAGTGCATGATCAGCCACGTGATCAGTGCATGATCTGTCACAAGATTAGTGTATGATCATCCACGTGATCAGTGCATGGGCAGTCATGTGATCAGTGCATGATATAGACGTGAACAGTGCATGATCAGTCTCGTGATCAGTGCATGATAGCCACGTGATCAGGGCATGATCAGTCACCTGATGGGTGTATGATCATTCACGTGACCTGTACATGGTAGCTACATGATCATTGCATGATCAGCCACGTGAGTAGTTCATGATAGCCACGTGATCACTGCATGATCAGTCACGTGATCAGTGCATGATCAGTCATGTGACCAGTACATGGTAGCTGCGTGATCATGGCATGATCAGCCACGTGAGCAGTGCATGATAGCCACGTGATCAGTGCATGATCAGACGCGAGATCAGTGCATGATCAGTCACGTGATCAGTGCATGATCAGCCACGTGATCAGTGCATGACCAGGCACGTGATCAGTGTATGTCAGCCAAGTGATCAGTGCATGATAGCCACGTGATCAGTGCATGATCAGTCACGTGATCAGTGCATGATCAGTTATGTGATCAGTGTATGATCAGCCACGTGATCAGTGCATGATCAGCCACATGATCAGTGCATGATCAATTACGTGATCAGTGCAAGATCAGTCACGTGACCAGTACATGGTAGCTACATGATCATTGCCTGATCAGCCACATCATCAGTGCATGATAGCCACGTGATCGGTGCATGATAGCCAGGTGATCAGTGCATGATCAGTCATGTGATACGTGTGTGATCAGCCACATGATCAGTGCATGATATCCACGTGATCAGTGCATGACAGCCACGTGATCAGGGCATGAGAGCCACGGGATCAGTGCATGATCAGTCATGTGATACATGTGTGATTAGCCACGTGATCAATGCATGATGAGCCACGTGATCAGTGCAGGATCAGTTACGTGATCAGTGCATGATCAGTCACGTGACCAGTACATGGTTGCTACGTGATCGTTGCATGATCAGCCACGTGAGCAGAGCATGGTAGCCACGTGGTCAGTGCATGATCAGTCACGTGATCAGTACATGATCAGTCACGTGAACAGTGCATGATCATTTACGTGATCTTTGCATGATCAGTCACGTTACCAGTATATGGTTGCTACGTGATCATTCCATGACGAGCCACGTGAGCAGTGCATGATAGCCACGTGATGTGTGCATGAGTTACGTGAGCAGAGTATGATCAGCCACGTGATTAGTGCATGAGTGCCACGTGATCAGTGCATGATATGTCACGTGACAGGTGTGTGATCAGCCACGTGAACAGTGCATGTTCAGCCACGTGATCAGTGCATGATAGCCACGTGATCAGTGCATGATCAGTTACGTGAGCAGTGTACGATCAGCCACGTGATCAGTGCATGAGTGCCACGTGATCAGTGCATGATATGTCACGTGACAGGTGTGTGATCAGCCACGTGAACAGTGCATGTTCAGCCACGTGATCAGTGCATGATCAGTTACGTGAGCAGAGTATGATCAGCCACGTGATCAGTGCATGTGCACCACGTGATCAGTGCATGATATGTCACGTGACAGGTGTGTGATCAGCCACGTGAACAGTGCATGTTCAGCCACGTGATCAGTGCATGATAGCCACGTGATCAGTGCATGATCAGTTACGTGAGCAGTGTATGATCAGCCACGAGATCAGTGCATGGTCAGACACGTGAACAGTGTATGATCAGCCACGTGATCAGTGCATGATATCCAAGTGATCAGTGCATGATCATCACGTGATCAGTGTATGATCAGCCACGTGAACAGTGCATGCTCAGTCACGTGATCTGGGCCTGCTGAGCTGCGTGATTACTGTCTGCTCATCTGCTTGACAATTGCCAGCTGAGCTGCACGATTCCTGCCTGTCATCTGCTTGACAATTGCCAGCTGTGCTGTGTAATTCCTGCCTCCTCAGCTGCTTGATTATTGCCAGCTGAGCAGCATGATTCCTCACACCTGAGTTCCATGATTATTGCCTACTGACTGTTTGATTCGTGCCTACTCAGCTCTTTGTTTATTGCCTCCAGAGGCACATGATCAGTGTATGATAGCAAACATGAGCAGCGCATGATCAGTCACATGATCAGCGCCATTAAGTCATGTGATCACTACATGATAGTCATGTGATCAGTCCATGCTCAGTCACGGTATCAGTGCATGATCAGCCACGTGATCAGTGCATGATCTGTCACAAGATTAGTGTATGATCATCCACGTGATCAGTGCATGGGCAGTCATGTGATCAGTGCATGATATAGACGTGAACAGTGCATGATCAGTCTCGTGATCAGTGCATGATAGCCACGTGATCAGTGCATGATCAGTCACCTGATGGGTGTATGATCATTCACGTGACCTGTACATGGTAGCTACATGATCATTGCATGATCAGCCACGTGAGTAGTTCATGATAGCCACGTGATCACTGCATGATCAGTCACGTGATCAGTGCATGATCAGGCATGTGACCAGTACATGGTAGCTGCGTGATCATGGCATGATCAGCCACGTGAGCAGTGCATGATAGCCACGTGATCAGTGCATGATCAGACACGAGATCAGTGCATGATCAGTCACGTGATCAGTGCATGATCAGCCACGTGATCAGTGCATGACCAGGCACGTGATCAGTGTATGTCAGCCAAGTGATCAGTGCATGATAGCCACGTGATCAGTGCATGATCAGTCACGTGATCAGTGCATGATCAGTTATGTGATCAGTGTATGATCAGCCACGTGATCAGTGCATGATCAGCCACATGATCAGTGCATGATCAATTACGGGATCAGTGCATGATCAGTCACGTGACCAGTACATGGTAGCTACATGATCATTGCCTGATCAGCCACATGATCAGTGCATGATAGCCACGTGATCAGTGCATGATAGCCAGGTGATCAGTGCATGATCAGTCATGTGATACGTGTGTGATCAGCCACATGATCAGTGCATGATATCCACGTGATCAGTGCATGACATCCACGTGATCAGGGCATGAGAGCCACGGGATCAGTGCATGATCAGTCATGTGATACATGTGTGATCAGCCACGTGATCAGTGCATGATGAGCCACGTGATCAGTGCAGGATCAGTTACGTGATCAGTGCATGATCAGTCACGTGACCAGTACATGGTTGCTACGTGATCGTTGCATGATCAGCCACGTGAGAGGAGCATGGTAGCCACGTGGTCAGTGCATGATCAGTCACGTGATCAGTACATGATCAATCACGTGAACAGTGTATGATCATTTACGTGATCTTTGCATGATCAGTCACGTTACCAGTATATGGTTGCTACGTGATCATTCCATGACGAGCCATGTGAGCAGTGCATGATAGCCACGTGATGTGTGCATGAGTTACGTGAGCAGAGTATGATCAGCCACGTGATCAGTGCATGAGTGCCACGTGATCAGTGCATGATATGTCACGTGACAGGTGTGTGATCAGCCACGTGAACAGTGCATGTTCAGCCACGTGATCAGTGCATGATAGCCACGTGATCAGTGCATGATCAGTTACGTGAGCAGTGTACGATCAGCCACGTGATCAGTGCATGAGTGCCACATGATCAGTGCATGATATGTCACGTGACAGTTGTGTGATCAGCCACGTGAACAGTGCATGTATAGCCACGTGATCAGTGCATGATCAGTTATGTGAGCAGAGTATGATCAGCCACGTGATCAGTGCATGTGCACCACGTGATCAGTGCATGATATGTCACGTGACAGGTGTGTGATCAGCCACGTGAACAGTGCATGTTCAGCCACGTGATCAGTGCATGATAGCCACGTGATCAGTGCATGATCAGTTACGTGAGCAGTGTATGATCAGCCACGTGATCAGTGCATGGTCAGACACGTGAACAGTGTATGATCAGCCACGTGAACAGTGCATGCTCAGTCACGTGATCTGGGCCTGCTGAGCTGCGTGATTAATGTCTGCTCATCTGCTTGACAATTGCCAGCTGAGCTGCACGATTCCTGCCTGTCATCTGCTTGACAATTGCCAGCTGTGCTGCGTAATTCCTGCCTGCTCAGCTGCTTGATTATTGCCAGCTGAGCAGCATGATTCCTCACAGCTGAGTTCCATGATTATTGCCTGCTGACTGTTTGATTCGTGCCTACTCAGCTCTTTGTTTATTGCCTCCAGAGGCACATGATCAGTGTATGATAGCAAACATGATCAGCGCATGATCAGTCACATGATCAGCGCCATTAAGTCACGTGATCACTACATGATAGTCATGTGATCAGTCCATGCTCAGTCACGGTATCAGTGCATGATCAGCCACGTGATCAGTGCATGATCTGTCACAAGATTAGTGTATGATCATCCACGTGATCAGTGCACGGGTAGTCATGGGATCAGTGCATGATATAGACGTGAACAGTGCTTGATCAGTCTCGTGATCAGTGCATGATAGCCACGTGATCAGTGCATGATCAGTCACCTGATGGGTGTATGATCATTCACGTGACCTGTACATGGTAGCTACATGATCATTGCATGATCAGCCACGTGAGTAGTTCATGATAGCCACGTGATCACTGCATGATCAGTCACGT
Source organism: Bos javanicus (assembly GCF_032452875.1). Classification (NCBI taxonomy): domain Eukaryota; kingdom Metazoa; phylum Chordata; class Mammalia; order Artiodactyla; family Bovidae; genus Bos; species Bos javanicus. The sequence goes on along the minus strand of NW_026894676.1, from coordinate 7,141 downwards.
GATCAGTGCATGATCAGTCATGTGACCAGTACATGGTAGCTGCGTGACCATGGCATGATCAGCCACGTGAGCAGTGCATGATAGCCACGTGATCAGTGCATGATCAGACACGAGATCAGTGCATGATCAGTCACATGATCAGTGCATGATCAGCCACGTGATCAGTGCATGACCAGGCACGTGATCAGTGTATGTCCAGCCAAGTGATCAGTGCATGATAGCCACGTGATCAGTGCATGATCAGTCACGAGATCAGTGCATGATCAGTCACGTGATCAGTGCATGATCAGCCACGTGATCAGTGCATGACCAGGCACGTGATCAGTGTATGTCCAGCCAAGTGATCAGTGCATGATAGCCACGTGATCAGTGCATGATCAGTCACGTGATCAGTGCATGATCAGTTATGTGATCAGTGTATGATCAGCCACGTGATCAGTGCATGATCAGCCACATGATCAGTGCATGATCAATTACGTGATCAGTGCATGATCAGTCACGTGACCAGTACATGGTAGCTACATGATCATTGCCTGATCAGCCACATGATCAGTGCATGATAGCCACGTGATCAGTGCATGATAGCCAGGTGATCAGTGCATGATCAGTCATGTGATACGTGTGTGATCAGCCACATGATCAGTGCATGATATCCACGTGATCAGTGCATGACAGCCACGTGATCAGGGCATGAGAGCCACGGGATCAGTGCATGATCAGTCACGTGATACATGTGTGATTAGCCACGTGATCAATGCATGATGAGCCACGTGATCAGTGCAGGATCAGTTACGTGATCAGTGCATGATCAGTCACGTGACCAGTACATGGTTGCTACGTGATCGTTGCACGATCAGCCACGTGAGCAGAGCATGGTAGCCACGTGGTCAGTGCATGATCAGTCACGTGATCAGTACATGATCAGTCACGTGAACAGTGCATGATCATTTACGTGATCTTTGCAAGATCAGTCACGTTACCAGTATATGGTTGCTACGTGATCATTCCATGACGAGCCACGTGAGCAGTGCATGATAGCCACGTGATGTGTGCATGAGTTACGTGAGCTGAGTATGATCAGCCACGTGATCAGTGCATGAGTGCCACGTGATCAGTGCATGATATGTCACGTGACAGGTGTGTGATCAGCCACGTGAACAGTGCATGTTCAGCCACGTGATCAGTGCATGATAGCCACGTGATCAGTGCATGATCAGTTACGTGAGCAGTGTACGATCAGCCACGTGATCAGTGCATGAGTGCCACGTGATCTGTGCATGATATGTCACGTGACAGTGTGTGATCAGCCACGTGAACAGTGCATGTTCAGCCACGTGATCAGTGCATGATCAGTTACGTGAGCAGAGTATGATCAGCCACGTGATCAGTGCATGAGCACCACGTGATCAGTGCATGATATGTCACGTGACAGGTGTGTGATCAGCCACGTGAACAGTGCATGTTCAGCCACGTGATCAGTGCATGATAGCCACGTGATCAGTGCATGATCAGTTACGTGAGCAGTGTATGATCAGCCACGAGATCAGTGCATGGTCAGACACGTGAACAGTGTATGATCAGCCACGTGATCAGTGCATGATATCCAAGTGATCGGTGCATGATCATCACGTGATCAGTGTATGATCAGCCACGTGAACAGTGCATGCTCAGTCACGTGATCTGGGCCTGCTGAGCTGCGTGATTACTGTCTGCTCATCTGCTTGACAATTGCCAGCTGAGCTGCACGATTCCTGCCTGTCATCTGCTTGACAATTGCCAGCTGTGCTGCGTAATTCCTGCCTGCTCAGCTGCTTGATTATTGCCAGCTGAGCAGCATGATTCCTCACACCTGAGTTCCATGATTATTGCCTGCTGACTGTTTGATTCGTGCCTACTCAGCTCTTTGTTTATTGCCTCCAGAGGCACATGATCAGTGTATGATAGCAAACATGATCAGCGCATGATCAGTCACATGATCAGCGCCATTAAGTCACGTGATCACTACATGATAGTCATGTGATCAGTCCATGCTCAGTCACGGTATCAGTGCATGATCAGCCACGTGATCAGTGCATGATCTGTCACAAGATTAGTGTATGATCATCCACGTGATCAGTGCACGGGTAGTCATGTGATCAGTGCATGATATAGACGTGAACAGTGCTTGATCAGTCTCGTGATCAGTGCATGATAGCCACGTGATCAGTGCATGATCAGTCACCTGATGGGTGTATGATCATTCACGTGACCTGTACATGGTAGCTACATGATCATTGCATGATCAGCCACGTGAGTAGTTCATGATAGCCACGTGATAACTGCATGATCAGTCACGTGATCAGTGCATGATCAGTCATGTGACCAGTACATGGTAGCTGCGTGATCATGGCATGATCAGCCACGTGAGCAGTGCATGATAGCCACGTGATCAGTGCATGATCAGACGAGATCAGTGCATGATCAGTCACGTGATCAGTGCATGATCAGCCACGTGATCAGTGCATGACCAGGCACGTGATCAGTGTATGTCCAGCCAAGTGATCAGTGCATGATAGCCACGTGATCAGTGCATGATCAGTCACGTGATCAGTGCATGATCAGTTATGTGATCAGTGTATGATCAGCCACGTGATCAGTGCATGATCAGCCACATGATCAGTGCATGATCAATTACGTGCTCAGTGCATGATCAGTCACGTGACCAGTACATGGTAGCTACGTGATCATTGCCTGATCAGCCACGTGATCAGTGCATGATAGCCACGTGATCAGTGCATGATAGCCACGTGATCAGTGCATGATCAGTCATGTGATACGTGTGTGATCAGCCACATGATCAGTGCATGATATCCACGTGATCAGTGCATGACAGCCACGTGATCAGTGCATGAGAGCCACGGGATCAGTGCATGATCAGTCACGTGATACATGTGTGATCAGCCACGTGATCAGTGCATGATGAGCCACGTGATCAGTGCAGGATCAGTTACGTGATCAGTGCATGATCAGTCACGTGACCAGTACATGGTTGCTACGTGATCGTTGCATGATCAGCCACGTGAGCAGAGCATGGTAGCCACGTGGTCAGTGCATGATCAGTCACGTGATCAGTACATGATCAGTCACGTGAACAGTGCATGATCATTTACGTGATCTTTGCATGATCAGTCACGTTACCAGTATATGGTTGCTACGTGATCATTCCATGACGAGCCACGTGAGCAGTGCATGATAGCCACGTGATGTGTGCATGAGTTACGTGAGCAGAGTATGATCAGCCACGTGATCAGTGCATGAGTGCCACGTGATCAGTGCATGATATGTCACGTGACAGGTGTGTGATCAGCCACGTGAACAGTGCATGTTCAGCCACGTGATCAGTGCATGATAGCCACGTGATCAGTGCATGATCAGTTACGTGAGCAGTGTACGATCAGCCACGTGATCAGTGCATGAGTGCCACGTGATCAGTGCATGATCAGTCACGTGACAGTTGTGTGATCAGCCACGTGAACAGTGCATGATAGCCACGTGATCAGTGCATGATCAGTTACGTAGCAGAGTATGATCAGCCACGTGATCAGTGCATGTACCACGTGATCAGTGCATGATATGTCACGTGACAGTGTGTGATCAGCCACGTGAACAGTGCATGTTCAGCCACGTGATCAGTGCATGATAGCCACGTGATCAGTGCATGATCAGTTACGTGAGCAGTGTATGATCAGCCACGTGATCAGTGCATGGTCAGACACGTGAACAGTGTATGATCAGCCACGTGAACAGTGCATGCTCAGTCACGTGATTTGGGCCTGCTGAGCTGCGTGATTACTGTCTGCTCATCTGCTTGACAATTGCCAGCTGAGCTGCACGATTCCTGCCTGTCATCTGCTTGACAATTGCCAGCTGTGCTGCGTAATTCCTGCCTGCTCAGCTGCTTGATTATTGCCAGCTGAGCAGCATGATTCCTCACAGCTGAGTTCCATGATTATTGCCTGCTGACTGTTTGATTCGTGCCTACTCAGCTCTTTGTTTATTGCCTCCAGAGGCACATGATCAGTGTATGATAGCAAACATGATCAGCGCATGATCAGTCACATGATCAGCGCCATTAAGTCACGTGATCACTACATGATAGTAATGTGATCAGTCCATGCTCAGTCACGGTATCAGTGCATGATCAGCCACGTGATCAGTGCATGATCTGTCACAAGATTAGTGTATGATCATCCACGTGATCAGTGCACGGGCAGTCATGTGATCAGTGCATGATATAGACGTGAACAGTGCATGATCAGTCTCGTGATCAGTGCATGATAGCCACGTGATCAGTGCATGATCAGTCACCTGATGGGTGTATGATCATTCACGTGACCTGTACATGGTAGCTACATGATCATTGCATGATCAGCCACGTGAGTAGTTCATGATAGCCACGTGATCACTGCATGATCAGTCACGTGATCAGTGCATGATCAGTCATGTGACCAGTACATGGTAGCTGCGTGATCATGGCATGATCAGCCACGTGAGCAGTGCATGATAGCCACGTGATCAGTGCATGATCAGACACGAGATCAGTGCATGATCAGTCACGTGATCAGTGCATGATCAGCCACGTGATCAGTGCATGACCAGGCACGTGATCAGTGTATGTCCAGCCAAGTGATCAGTGCATGATAGCCACGTGATCAGTGCATGATCAGTCACGTGATCAGTGCATGATCAGTTATGTGATCAGTGTATGATCAGCCACGTGATCAGTGCATGATCAGCCACATGATCAGTGCATGATCAATTACGTGATCAGTGCATGATCAGTCACGTGACCAGTACATGGTAGCTACGTGATCATTGCCTGATCAGCCACATGATCAGTGCATGATAGCCACGTGATCAGTGCATGATAGCCACGTGATCAGTGCATGATCAGTCATGTGATACGTGTGTGATCAGCCATGATCAGTGCATGATATCCACGTGATCAGTGCATGACAGCCACGTGATCAGTGCATGAGAGCCACGGGATCAGTGCATGATCAGTCACGTGATACATTTGTGATCAGCCACGTGATCAGTGCATGATGAGCCACGTGATCAGTGCAGGATCAATTACGTGATCAGTGCATGATCAGTCACGTGACCAGTACATGGTTGCTACGTGATCGTTGCATGATCAGCCACGTGAGCAGAGCATGATAGCCACGTGGTCAGTGCATGATCAGTCACGTGATCAGTACATGATCAGTCACATGAACAGTGCATGATCATTTACGTGATCTTTGCATGATCAGTCACGTTACCAGTATATGGTTGCTACGTGATCATTCCATGACGAGCCACGTGAGCAGTGCATGATAGCCACGTGATGTGTGCATGAGTTACGTGAGCAGAGTATGATCAGCCACGTGATCAGTGCATGAGTGCCACGTGATCAGTGCATGATATGTCACGTGACAGGTGTGTGATCAGCCACGTGAACAGTGCATGTTCAGCCACGTGATCAGTGCATGATAGCCACGTGATCAGTGCATGATCAGTTACGTGAGCAGTGTATGATCAGCCACGTGATCAGTGCATGAGTGACACGTGATCAGTGCATGATAGCCACGTGATCAGTGCATGATCAGCCACGTGAACAGTGCATGATCAGCCACGTGATCAGTGCATGATCAGTTACGTGAGCAGAGTATGATCAGCCACGTGATCAGTGCATGAGTACCACGTGATCAGTGCATGATATGTCACGTGACAGGTGTGTGATCAGCCACGTGAACAGTGCATGTTCAGCCACGTGATCAGTGCATGATAGCCACGTGATCAGTGCATGATCAGTTACGTGAGCAGTGCATGATCAGCCACGTGATCAGTGCATGATCAGACACGTGAACAGTGTATGATCAGCCACGTGAACAGTGCATGCTCAGTCACGTGATCTGGGCCTGCTGAGCTGCGTGATTACTGTCTGCTCATCTGCTTGACAATTGCCAGCTGAGCTGCACGATTCCTGCCTGTCATCTGCTTGACAATTGCCAGCTGTGCTGCGTAATTCCTGCCTGCTCAGCTGCTTGATTATGCCAGCTGAGCAGCATGATTCCTCACAGCTGAGTTCCATGATTATGCCTGCTGACTGTTTGATTCGTGCCTACTCAGCTCTTTGTTTATTGCCTCCAGAGGCACATGATCAGTGTATGATAGCAAACATGATCAGCGCATGATCAGTCACATGATCAGCGCCATTAAGTCACGTGATCACTACATGATAGTCATGTGATCAGTCCATGCTCAGTCACGGTATCAGTGCATGATCAGCCACGTGATCAGTGCATGATCTGTCACAAGATTAGTGTATGATCATCCACGTGATCAGTGCACGGGTAGTCATGGGATCAGTGCATGATATAGACGTGAACAGTGCTTGATCAGTCTCGTGATCAGTGCATGATAGCCACGTGATCAGTGCATGATCAGTCACCTGATGGGTGTATGATCATTCACGTGACTTGTACATGGTAGCTACATGATCATTGCATGATCAGCCACGTGAGTAGTTCATGATAGCCACGTGATAACTGCATGATCAGTCACGTGATCAGTGCATGATCAGTCATGTGACCAGTACATGGTAGCTGCGTGATCATGGCATGATCAGCCACGTGATCAGTGCATGATCAGCCACGTGATCAGTGCATGATCAAATACGAGATCAGTGCATGATCAGTCACGTGATCAGTGCATGATCAGCCACGTGATCAGTGCATGACCAGGCACGTGATCAGTGTATGTCCAGCCAAGTGATCAGTGCATGATAGCCCGTGATCAGTGCATGATCAGTCACGTGATCAGTGCATGATCAGTTATGTGATCAGTGTATGATCAGCCACGTGATCAGTGCATGATCAGCCACATGATCAGTGCATGATCAATTACGTGATCAGTGCATGATCAGTCACGTGACCAGTACATGGTAGCTACGTGATCATTGCCTGATCAGCCACGTGATCAGTGCATGATAGCCACGTGATCAGTGCATGATAGCCACGTGATCAGTGCATGATCCAGTCATGTGATCGTGTGTGATCAGCCACGTGTCAGTGCATGATATCACGTGATCAGTGCATGATAGCCACGTGATCGGTGC